>NC_080080.1:40094868-40204868 GCF_949987535.1 Balaenoptera acutorostrata
CATTGCATTTGTATATGTCCAGCTGGACAGGAATATCTAATCCTGGCTGATTTTATGTAAAATGTTACTCCTTTTGTTACTACTGTCTGTAGACTATTACTTTAATGGCAGCAAGCCCTACCCCCTTTACTATTCTTAGAGATCCATCCTCTCCAAGGCCCTGGAGGGGAGCCCTACATACTATATACTAAATGGTCCCACACTTCCTTGCTCACAATTATTCAGACCAGGGCTGGATGTGGGGGGAAGCAATTTATTAGTGGGCCAGCAGACCTTCAGATCATTTAAACCAGGGAACTCAGAGTGTAACTCAATTGTACATTGACCTGGGAGTCATCCAAAACTGGTAGGGGGTCCTTGTGTGCTGAAATAGAAGTGGCTGATCTGCAGTAGAAAGAATAAAACAGGTGAACAGAGAGAATCAGAAATAGAGAACACTTGACTCCAGAATAATGTAGGTTCCTGTTTTTTTTTCCAGTTCCTTTCCTAGCATCTTTGGAGATCCAAATCAACTTGATTCCTTCAGGATCTATGAGATACTCTGGTATCTTAAGGTAAATTCCTCATTTTTTCTTTAGCTAGTTTAAGAGGATTTCTGTTCCTGGTAAACAAGCGATCCCAAAGACAGAGCTGAAAATGAAGCAGTTTTGACTACCTTACCTTCACTTGGACTAGAATAGAATCCTTCTCATTTAGTGCTTTATACACATATATGAGTAAAGAACAGTTAATGAAGACAACCTACTATAAAAACTATTTAGATTTTCAGAAAAAAATTAGGAAAAAATGTGTTTAAATTACCTTAGGGAAAATATTTTCCCCACTCAGTAGAGTTAGGTATCTTAAAATTTCTAGAAGCAGAATAGAATACATAGATACTTCTCTGAATAGAATAGTATTAATACTGGGACCACCTGCAGGTTAATGCTGGAAATTGCTTCACTGAACATTTTTCTAAAAGATCTAGAAGGCAAGGTGCACAAACATCCAGGTGTTAAATGTTACAAAATTCTTTCAGGTAGTGACATGTGAAGAAGGTAGTATGGTCATGCCTGGGTGCGTTGTTAAGTAACCCAATACATTCAGGAGACAGAATGCAGCCTATTACACCAGCAGTTAGGGGAGGCTGTACACTATAGTGGGTAATAGCTCAGGCTTTGGCAACAGACAGACTGGAGTTTGAATCCCAATTCCACCCCTTACTGTGTGTGTGTGTGTGTGTGTGTGTGTGTGTGTGTGTGCGTTTCGTATTATTTATTCATTTATTTATTTTTGGCTGCGTTGGGTCTTCGTTGCTGCACGCAGGCTTTCTCTAGTCACGGCGAGCGGGGGCTACTCTTCGTTGTTCTCATTGCGGTGGCTTCCCTTGTTGTGGAGCACGGGCTCTAGGCGCACAGGCTCAGTAGTTGTGGCACACGGGCTTAGTTGCTCTGCGGCATGTGGGATCTTCCTGGACCAGGGCTCGAACCCGTGTCCCCTGCGTTGGCAGGCAGATTCTTAACCACTGTGCCACCAGGGAAGTCCCCTTACTGTGTTTTAAGAGGCCTTGACACCCGAGCAGGCCACTGAATCTAAGCCTCAGTTTCCTCATCTGTAGATTGGAAATACAGGGTTAATGTGTAGCATCTGTGAGCTGATGCATCAAAGAGGTTATCGAGTTACTTTGTACATAGTGAATTTCCAATAAATGCGGGTTGTCTCAATAAATGCCAGTTGTCATTATTAGTATTTCCTCTGCCTGGAATAACCTATCTGTTCTCCCAGTTCTCTGGCTAATTCCTACTTGCCCCTTCAGTGTCGGTTTAGAAGTGTCCTCACTGGCAAACATTTGAATGTCTATTATGTATCACACACCTCCTCCAGGTAACCTTTCCTGATCCACCTCAACTGAGTAAGAGACCTTTAAGACAATTAATTCTCGGGGCTTCCCTGGTGGCACAGTGGTTAAGAATCCACCTGCCAATGCAGGGAACACGGGTTTGTTTCCTGGTCCGGGAAGATCCCATATGCCATGGAGCCACTAAGCCCGTGCGCCACAACTACTGAGCTTGCGCTCTACAGCCCACAAGCCACAACTACGGAGCCCGTGTGCAGCAACTACTGAAGCCCGTGCGCTGAGATCCTGTGCTCCACAACAAGAGAGGCCACCGCAATGAGAAGCCTGTGCACCCAAACGAAGAGTAGCCCCCGCTCGCCGCAACTAGAGAAAGCCCATGTGCCGCAATGAAGAGCCAACGCAGCCAAAAATAAATAAAATAAAGAAAGCAATAGGAAAAAAGAAATTTTTTTAAAAGACAATTCTCACCTATTAATTATAACCTAGGATAGAATATTTGAGTATTAACAAAATTTGCTCATAGAAACATGTTCTGTTGTGGCTAAAAGTACAAACAAAAAACTGAATAGCATCAGTAAGGACATAGGAAACAAGAGTACCCATCAATCTACCTTTAAAAAAATGGGCACCATAACAAGTTTAAACCTGAATAAAAACCTAGGGAAAGAGTGTAAAAATCTAAAGTTGCAAATTCTGAAATAGAAGTAAAGAGAATTGAATTGTTAAAACAAACAAAACAATCTCACTCTTTTGAATTCAGATAGAAATAAGGAAAATGCTTCTGGGAAGGAAAAAAATACAATCTACCATAAAGTCAAAACTGAATATGTTTAATTTTTCCTCTTTTTTCTTGTAGCTGTTAGTGATTCATGCAGCAAAGGAAGGGAAGTTCTCTGCAGATTTCACTCCAGGGTTGCATTGTAAAAGCAGCTCTTCATGCTTGCCAACTCACCACACGTCAATACCCCAAGATGACCTATGTGAACAGCCCAGTCTGAATGTCTCCCTTTCCCTCCCTTCTCATGTAACCCTGTATGGATACACACACACATACATGACACACACATGAGATTTTTGTGTTTATTTTGTTCTTACTGTTTTACAAAATAGTATCCATTAAACACTTTTTCATCTTGTAGAAATTCCTTCAAGTCACTTGACAGAACTTTCATGCATTTTTTTTTTGATGGTTGCATATTTCCCTTTGGTGTGGGTATTTCCTACTCGATTCAGCCATTTCCCTATAATAGGCATTCATTCTGTTTCCAGTTGTTTCCTACAAACAATCTTACAGGAAATACCTTTTATATATTTCCTTAATTCATGGTGATTTTCTTTCTGAAGGCTAGATTCCCAAGAGTGGGATTGTTGGGTTGGAAAGTGTAAATACTTTTAATTTTATGAGATGTTGTTTGACAGTTTCACAACAACAAAAAGTTTTCACACTTCCACCAGTGATGCTTGAGATCATCCTTTTCCTTTCTCTATGTCGCAGCCCGCAATAGATGTTAGATGTCTTTTTAGCCGTTTGATGAGTATGAAGTGACAGCTCATTGCTAGTGTTACGTGCATTTTCCTGAGTACTAGTGCTTTAGAACACCTTTTTATGTATTTGTTATATTTGGAATTGGTCTTTTGTGAATTATCTGTTGATATCCTTTTCCCATTTTCTACATGGTAACATGCCTTTTTCTTATAAGAGCTCTTGCATGATTGCTATAAATATATCCATCTACAACTATGGTATTCATCCATCTTACCGGTATTTTTATATATACTACAATCTATTTCCAATTCTCTATTCTATCCACTGATCTATTTGTCTGTTTCTATGTCATACCATACTCACTTAATTACCTTGAAGATATAGTACCTTCTGAAATTTCCAAAACCATTATTGCTACTCTCCCTAACATCACATTGTTTTCTTTTCTTTTCCACACTTTTTTTTGGATATCTTTGGGTATTTTTTCATCCATATAAATTCAAAGAATATTTTAGACAACAAAATAAACCATTTTAGAGGGACGTTCAAGATGGCGGAGGAGTAAGACTTGGAGATCACCTTTCTCCCCATAAATACATCAAAAATGCTTCTACATGTGGAACAACTCTTACAGAACACCTACTAAACGCTGGCAGAAGACCTCAGACTTCCTAAAAGGCAGGAAAATCCCCACATACCTAGGTAGAGCAAAAGAAAAAAGAAAAAACAGGGACAAAAAATAGGGACGTGACCTGCACCTCCGGGAGGGAGCTGTAAAGGAGGAAAAGTTTCCACACACTAGGAAGCCCCTTCACTGGTGGGGACAGGGGGTGGACGGGGGGGAAGCTTCAGAGCCATGGAGGAGAGCACAGCAACAGGGGTGCGGAGGGCAAAGCGGAGAGATTCCCACACAAAGGATCGGTGCCGACCAACACTCACCAGCCTGAGACGCTTGTCTGCTCACCCTTCGGGGCCGGCGGGGGCTGGGAGCTTAGTCTTGGGCTTCGGAGGTCACACCCCAGGGAGAGGACTGGGGTTGGCTGCGTGAACACAGACTGAAGGAGGCTAGTGTGCCACAACTAGCTGGGAGGGAGTGGGGGAAAACGTCAGGACGTGCCGAAGAGGCCATTGTTTCCGGGTGTGCAAGAAGAGGGGATTCCTGCTCCGTGTGTGCACAGAAGGCAGAGCACTGCCTAAGTGAACTCCAGAGATGGGTGTGAGCCACAGCTATCAGCTTGGACAGCAGAGACAGGCATGAACTGCTAAGGCTGTTGCCGCTGCCACCAAGAATCCTGTGTGCAAGCACGGGTCACTACCCACACCCCCACCTGGAGCCTGTGCAGCCCACCACTGCCAAGGTCCCGTGATCCAGGGACAACATCCCCTGGAGAACACACAGCGCACCTCAGGCTGTTGCAATATCATGCTGCCTCTACCACCGTAGGCTCGCCCACATTCCAATTATGACTACTTACCCCTCCCTCCCCCTGGCCTGAGTGAGCAAGAGAGCCCTAATCAGCCACTGCTTTAACCCCCTCCTGTCTGGGTGGGAACAGATGCCTGAGGGTGGCCTACATGCAGAGACAGCACCAAAACCAAAGCTGAACCCCAGGAGCTGTGCGAAAAAAGAAGAGAAAGGGAAATTTCTCCGTGTAGCCTCAGGAGGAGCAGATTAAATCCACACAATCAACTCGATAAATGCTGCATCTGTGAAATACCTGAATAGACAACGAATGTTCCCAAAATTGACGCGGTGGACTGTGGGAGCAACTGTAGACTTGGGGTTTACTTTCTGTGTCTGATTTGTTTCTGGTTTTATGTTTATCTTAGTTTAGTTTTTAGTGCTTGTTATCATTGCTGAATTTGCTTATTGTTTTGGTTGCTCACTTCCTTTTTTTAATTTTTAATTTTTTATTCTTTTATTTATTTATTTTATTTAATCCTTTTTTCTCTTTTTGTGAGTATGTATGTGTATGTTTCTTTGTGTGATTTTGTTGGTTTAGTTTTGCTTTTCCCATTTGCTTTGGGATTCTATCTGTTCATTTTTTTCTTTTCTTTCTCATCCTTTTCTTTGGAGCAATGTGGCTGGCAGGGTCTTGGTACTCCAGCTAGCTGTCAGGCCTGAGCCTCCGAGGTGGGAGAGCCGAGTCCAGGACACTGGACCACCAGAGACCTCCTGGCCCCACATGATATCAATCAGCGAGAGCTCTCCCAGAGATCTCCATCTGAACACTAAGACCCAGCTCCACCCAATGGCTAGCAAGCTCCAGTGCTGGATGCCACATGCCAAACAACTAGCAAGACAGGAACACAACCCCATCTATTAGCAGAAAGGCTGCCTAAAGTCATACTAAGTTCTCAGACACCCAAAAACACACCACTGGACCTGGCCCTGCCCACCAGAAGGACAGGATCCAGCCCCACCCACCAGAACACAGGCACTAGTCCCCTACACCAGGAAGCCTACACAACCCACTGAAACAAACTTACCCACTGGGAGCAGACACCAAAAACAATGGGAACTGCGAACCTGCAGCCTGCAAAATGGAGACCCAAAACACAGTAAGTTAAGCAAAATGAGAAGACAGAGAAATACACAGCAGATGAAAAGGCAAGGTAAAAACCCACCAGACCAAACAAATGAAGATGAAATAGGCAGTCTACCTGAAAAAGAATTCAGGGTAATAACAGTAAAAATGATCCAAAATCTTGGAAATAGAATGGAAAAAATACAAGAAACGTTTAACAAGGACCTAGAAGAACTAAAGAGCAAACAAACAATGATGAACAACACAATAAATGAAATTAAAAATTTTCTAGAAGGAATCAATAGCAGAATAACTGAGAGAGAATGGATAAGTGACCTGGAAGATAAAATGGTGGAAATAACTACCACACAGCAAAATAAAGAAAAAAAGAATGAAAAGAATTGAGGACAACTCAGAGACCTCTGGGACAGCATTAAATGCATCAACATTCGAATTATAGGAGTCACAGAAGAAGAAGAGAAAAAAAAAAGGAACTGAGAAAATATTTGAAGAGATATAGTTGAAAACTTCCCTAATATGGGTAAGGAAATAGTCAATCAAGTCCAGGAGGACCAGAAAGTCCCATACAGGATAAATCCGAGGAGTAACACGCCAAGACACATAATAATCCAACTATCAAAAATTAAATACAAAAAAAAATTTTAAAGCAACAAGGGAAAAACAATACTTAACATACAAGGGAATACCCATAAGGTTAACAGCTGATCTTTCAGCAGAAACTCTGCAAGCCAGAAGGGAGTGGCAAGACATATTTAAAGTGATGAAAGGGAAAAACCTACAACCAAGATTGCTCTACCCAGCAAGGATCTCATTTAGATTTGGCAGAGAAATTAAAACCATTACATACAAGAAAAAGCTAAGAGAATCCAGCACCACCAAATCCATCTACAACAAATGCTAAAGGAAGTTCTCTAGGCAGGAAACACAAGAGAAGGAAATGACTTACAATAACAAACCCCAAACAATTAAGAGAATGGTAATAGGAACATACATATCGATAATTACCTTAAATGTAAATGGATTAAATGCTCCAACCAAAACATAGACTGTCTGTATGGATACAAAAACAAGACTCGTACATATGCTATCTACAAGAGACCCACTTCAGACCTAGGGACACATACAGACTGAAACTGAGGGGATGGAAAAAGATATTCCATACAAATGGACATCAAAAGAAAGCTGGAGTAGCAATTCTCATATCAGACAAAATAGACTTTAAAATAAAGACTATTACAAGAGACAAAGAAGGACACTACATAATGATCAAGGGATCGATCCAAGAAGAAGATATAACAATTGTAAATATTTATGCACCCAAGATAGGAGCACCTCAATACATAAGGCAAATGCTAACAGCCATAAAAGGGGAAATCAACAGTAACACAATCATAGTAGGGGAATTTAACACCCCACTTTCACCAATGGACAGATCATCCAAAATGAAAATAAATAAGGAAACACAAGCTTTAAATGATACATAAAACAATATAGACTTAATTGATATTTATAGGACATTGCATCCAAAACCAGCAGATTACACTTTCTTCTCAAGTGCTCATGGAACATTCTCCAGGACAGATCACATCTTGGGTCACAAATCAAGCCCTGGTAAATTTAAGAAAATTGAAATCATATCAAGTATCTTTTCTGACCACAATGTTATGAGACTAGATATGAAGTACAGGAAAATATCTGTAAAAAATACAAACACATGGAGGCTAAACAATACACTACTAAATAACCAAGAGATCACTGGAGAAATCAAACAAGAAATCAAAAAATACCTAGAAACAAATGACAATCAAAACACAACGACCCAAAACCTATAGGATGCAGCAAAAGCAGTTCTAAGAGGGAAGTTCATAGCAACACAGTCCTACCTCAAGAATCAAGAAACATCTCAAATAAACAACCTAACCTTACACCTAAAACAATTAGAGAAAGAAGAAGAAAAAACCCCAAAAGTTAGCAGAAGGAAAAAAATCATAAAGATCAGATCAGAAATAACTGAAAGAAGGTGGTTTTTCAGAGACACTAGTCTGCCACCTTCTCGGCTTGCCGAATAAAGTCATATTCCTTGCCCCCCCAAAAATAAAGAAAAGGTAAAAAAAGAAGTAAATGAAAAAGAAATGAAGGAAACGATAGCAAAGATCAATAAAACTAAAACCTGGTTCCTTCAGAAGATAAAAAAAAATTGATAAACCATTAGCCAGACTCATCAAGAAAAAAAAGGAAGAAGACTCAAATGAATAGAAATAGAAATGAAAATGGAGAAGTAACAACTGACACTGCAGAAATACAAAGGACCATGAGCGATTACTACAAGCAACTATATGCCAATAAAATGGACAACTTGGAAGAAATGGACAAATTCTTAGAAAAGCACAACCTTCTACGACTGAACCAGGAAGAAACAGAAAATATAAACAGACCAATCGCAAGCTCTGAAATTGAGACTGTGATTAAAAATCTTCCAACAAATAAAAGCCCAGGACCAGATGGCTTCACAGGTGAATTCTATCAAACCTTTACAGAAGAGCTAACACCTATCCTACTCAAACTCTTCCAAAATATAGCAGAGGGAGGAACACTGCCAAACTCATTCTACGAGGCCACCATCACCCTGATAACAAAACCAGACAAAGATGCCACAAAAAAAGAAAACTATAGGCCAATATCACTGATGAACATAGATGCAAAAATCCTCAACAAAATACTAGCAAACACAATCCAACAGCACATTAAAAGGATCATGCACCATGATCAAGTGGGGTTTATCCCAGGAATGCAAGGATTCTTCAATATATGCAAATTAATCAATGTGATAAACCATATTAATAATCTGAAGGAGAAAAACCATATGATCATCTCAATAGATGCAGAAAAAGCTTTCGACAAAATTCAACTCCCATTTATCATAAAAACTCCAGAAAGTAGGCATGGAGGGAACTTACCTCAACATAATAAAGGCCATATATGACAAACGCACAGCCAACATCGTCCTCAATGGTGAAAAACTGAAAACATTTCCACTAAGGTCAGGAACAAGACAAGGTTGCCCACTCTCACCACTATTATTCAACATAGTTTTGGAAGTTTTAGCCACAGCAATCAGAGAAGAAAAAAATATATAGTAATCCAAATCAGAAAAGAAGAAGTAAAGCTGTCACTGTTTGAAGATGACATGATACTATACATACAGAATCCTAAAGATGTTACCAGAAAACTACTAGAGCTAATCAATGAATTTGGTAAAGTAGCAGGATACAAAATTAATGCACAGAAATCTCTTGCATTCCTATACACCAATGATAAAAAATCTTAAAGAGAAATTAAGGAAACATTCCCATTTACCATTGAAACAAAAAAGAATAACATACCTAGGAATAAACCTACCTAAGGAGACAAAAGACCTGTACGCAGAAAACTATAAGACACTGATGAAAGAAATTAAAGATGATACAAACAGATGGAGAGATATTCCATGTTCTTGGATTGGAAGAATCGACATTGTGAAAATGACTCTACTACCCAAAGCAATCTACAGATTCAGTGCAATCCCTATCATACTACTGATGCCATTTTTCACAGAACTAGAACAAAAAATTTCACAATTTGTATGGAAACACAAAAGACCCTGAAGAGCCAAAGCAAGAAAAATGGAGCTGGAGGAATCAGCCTCCCTGACTTCAGACTATACCACAAAGCTGCAGTAATCAAGACAGTATGGTACTGGCACAAAAACAGAAATATAGACCAATGGAACAGGATAGAAAGCCCAGAGATAAACCCACACGCATGTGGTCACCTTATTTTTGATAAAGGAGGCAAGAATATACAATGCAGAAAAGACAGCCTCTTCAATAAGTGGTGCTGGGAAAAATGGACAGCTACATGTAAAAGTATGAAATTAGAACATTCTCTAACACCATGCACAAAAATAAACTCAAAATGGATGAAAGACCTAAATGTAAGACCAGAAACTATCAAACTCTTAGAGGAAAACATAGGCAGAACACTCTAAGACATAAATCACAGCAAGATTCTTTTTGACCCACCTCCTAGAGTAATGGAAATAGAAACAAAAATAAACAAATGGGACCTAATGAAACTTCAAAGCTTTTGCACAGCAAAGGAAACCATAAACAAGAAGAAAAGACAACCCTCAGAATGGGAGAAATTATTTGCAAACAAAGCAACTGACAAAGGATTAATCTCGAAAATATACAAGCAGCTCATGCAGCTGAATATCAAAAAACAAACAACCCAATCCAAAACTGGGCAGAAGACCTAAACAGACATTTCCCCAACGAAGATATAGAGATTGCCAACAAACACATGAAAGGATGCTCAACATCACTAATCATTAGAGAAATGCAAATCAAAACTACAATGAGATACCACCTCACACCGGTCAGAATGGCCATCATCAAAAAACCTACAAACAATCAATGCTGGAGAGGGTGAGGAGAAAAGGGAACCCTCTTGCACTGTTGGTAGGAATATAAATTGATACAGCCACTATGGAGAGCAGGATGGAGGTTCCTCAAAAGACTAAAAATAGAACTACCATACAACCCAGCAATCCCACTGCTGTGCATATACCCGGAGAAAACCATAGTTCAAAAAGTGTCATGTACCACAATGTTCATTTACAGCTCTATTTACAATAGCCAGGCATGGAAGCAACCTAAGTGTCCATTGACAGATAACTGGATAAAGAAGATGTGGCACATATATTCAATGGAATATTACTCAGCCATAAAAAGAAACGAAATTGAGTTATTTGTAGTGAAGTGGATGGGCCTAGAGACTGTCATACAGAGTGAAGTAAGTCAGAAAGAGATATACAAATATCGTATGCTAACACATATATAGGGAAGCTAAAAAAAAAAAAAGGTTCTGAAGAACCTAGGGGCAGGACAGGAATAAAGACGCAGACATAGAGAACGGACTTGAGGACACGGGGAGGGGAAAGGGTAAGCTGGGACGAAGTGAGAGAGTGGCATGGACATATATATACTACCAAATGTAAAATAGCTAGTGGGAAGCAGCCACATAGCACAGGGAGATCAGCTCGGTGCTTTGTGTCCACCTAGAGGGGTCGGATAGGGAGGGTGGGAGGGAGACGCAAGAAGGAGGAGATATGGGGATGTATGTATATGTATTGCTGATTCACTTTGTTATACAGAAGAAAGTTACACACCATTGTAAAGCAATTATACTTCAATAAAGATGTTAAAAAAAAGAGAGAGGACTCAAATCAATAAAATTAGAAAAGAGAAAGAAGTTACAACTGACACCATAGAATTACAAAGGATCATAAGAGACTACTATATGCAACCATATGCCAATAAAATGGACAACCTGGAAAAATGGACAAATTCTTAGAAAAGTACAACCTTCCAAAACTGAACCAGGAAGAAATAGAAAATATAAACAGGCCAATCACAAGTAATGAAATTGAAACTGTATTTAAAAATCTTCCAACAGGGCTTCCCTGGTGGCGCAACGGTTGAGAGTCCGCCTGCCAATGCAGGGGACACGGGTTCGAGCCCTGGCCTGGGAGGATCCCGCATGCCGCGGAGCAACTGAGCCCGTGCGCCACAACTGCTGAGCCTGCGCTCTAGAGCCCACGAGCCACAACTGTCGAGCCCGCGTGACACAACTACTGAAACCCATGCGCCTAGAGCCTGTGCTCCACGGCAAGAGAGGCCACCGCGATGGGAGGCCCGCACACCGCAACGAAGGGTAGCCCCCGCTCGCCGCAACTAGAGAAAGCCTGCACGCAGCAACGAAGACCCAACACAGCCAAAAATAAATAAATTAAATAAATAAAATTAAAAAAAAAAATCTTCCAACAACAAAAGTCCAGGGCCAGATGTCTTCACAGGCAAATTCTATCAAACATTTAGAGAACAGCTAACACCTATTCTTCTCAAACTCTTCCAAAAAATTGCAGAGGGAGGAACACTCCCAAACTCATTCTACAAGGCCACCATCACCCTGATACCAAAACCAGACAAAGATATCACAAAAAAAGAAAATTACAGACCAATATCACTGATGAACATACGTGCAAAAATCCTCAACAAAATGCTAGCAATTCAAATCCAACAGTACATTATAGAACTCATCAATGAATTTGGTAAAGTTGCAGGCTACAAAATACACAGAAATCTGTTGCATTTCTATATGCTAACAATGAAAGATCAGAAAGAGAAATTCAAGAAACAATCCCATTTACCATTGCATCAAAAAGAATAAAATACCTAGGAATAAACCTACCTCAGGAGACAGTACAACTGTATTCTGAAAACTATAGGACGCTGATGAAAGAAATCGAAGAAGACACAAACAGATGGAAAGATATACCATGTTCTTGGATTGGAAGAATCAATATTGTCAAAATGACTTTACTACCCAAGGCAATCTGCAGATTCAATGCAATTCCTATCAAATTACCAATGTCATTTTTTACAGAACTAGATTAAAAAATCTTTAAATTTGTATGGAGACACAAAAGACCCCTAATAGCCAAAGCAAACTTGAGAAAGAAAAATGCAGCTGGAAGAATTTACTGGCACAAAAATAGAACTATAGATCAATGGAACAGGATAGAAAGCCCAGAAGTAAACCCATGCACCTATGGTCACTTAATCTATGACAAAGGAGGCTGGACTATACAATGGTGGAAAGAAAGTCTCTTCAACAAATGGTGCTGGGAAAACTGGACAGCTAAATATAAAAGAATGAAATTACATCATTCTTTAACACGATACACAAAAATAAGCTCAAAATGGATTAAGGACCTAAATGTGAGACTGGATACTATAAAATTCCTAGATGAAAACATAGGCAGAACACTCTCTGACATAAATTGTAGCAATATCTTTTATCCATCTTCCAGAGTAATGGAAATAAAAACAAAAATAAACAAATGGGACATCATTAAACTCAACAGCTTTTGCACAGCAAAGGAAACCATAAACAAAATGCAAAGACAACCCACAGATTGGGAGAAAATATTTGCAAATGATGTGACTGACAAGGGATTAGTCTCCAAAATCTACAAAGAGCTCATGTGGCTTAATATCATCAAAACAAAAAACCCAATCAAAAAATGGGCAGAAGACCTAAATAGACATTTTTCCAAGGAAGACATACAGATGGCCAAGAGGCACATGAAAAGATGTTCAGCATCGCTAATGATTAGAGAAATGCAAATCAAAACTACAATGAGATATCACCTCATACCAGTCAAAATGGCTATCACCAAAAAATCCACAAACAATAAATGCTGGAAGAGGGTGTGGAGAGAAGGGAACCCTCCTACACTGTTGGTGGGAATGTAAATTGGTACAGCCACTATGGAGAACAGTATGGAGGTTCCTTAAAAAACTAAAAATAGAACTACCATGTGACCCCACTATCCCACTCCTGGGCATATATCTGGAGAAAAACATGGTCCGAAAGGACTCATGTACCCCAGTATTCATTGAAGCACTGTTTACAAAAGCCAAGACATGGAAGCAATCTAAATGTCCATTGACAGAGGAATGGATAAAGAAGCTGTGGAACATACATACAATGGAGTATTACTCAGCCATAAAAAAGAATGAAATAATGCCATTTGCAGCAACATAGATGGACCTAGAGATTGTCATACTGAATGAATTAAGTCAGACAGAGAAAGAGAAATATCATATGATATCACTTATATGCAGAATCTAAAAAGAAATGATACAAATGAATGTATTTACAAAACAGAAACGGACTCACAGACTTACAGAATGAACTTATGGTTACCAGTGGGGGAAGGGTGGAGGGAAAGGATAATTAAGGAGTTTGGGATTGACATGTACGGATAACCAACAAGGACCTACTGTATAGCACAGGGAAGTCTGCTCAATGTTAAGTGGCAGCCTGGATGGGAGGGGAGTCTGGGGGAGAATGGATACATGTATATGTATGGCCGAGTCAAACTATCACAACATTGTTAATCAGCTATACTCCAATATAAAATAAAAAGTTTATAAATTTTTTAAAATAAATAAAAAGACTTTTCATAATATTGAAGTGTCAATTAATCAGGAAAACATAATAATCCTGAATATTTATGCAACTAGTACCAGAGCTTCAAAAGACATGAAGCAAAACTGTCAGTACTAAAGGAAGACAATCATAGCTGGATATTTTAACACTCTTTTATCAGTAATTGATAGAAGAAATAGATTTTAAAAATCAGTAAGGAGGGAGAAAATATGAACAAAACTACCAATCAACTTAACCTAATTGACATTTACAGAACACTATACCCAACCACCGCAGAATATACATTCTTTTCAAGGGACATTCACCAAGGTACACCATAACCTTTGACATAAAGTAAGTATCCTTAAATTTCAGAAGTGATTTAAATCATGCAGAATATGTTTTCTGGCCACAGTAGAAACTACTCAGAAACTAATAACAAATTAAAAAGTAATAACAATCACATACTTAGAAAAGGCCCAAACTTTTGGAAATTAAACAGCATAATTTTAAACCAATAAGTCAAAGAAGAAATCATAAGATACATGAGAAAGATTTTTCAAGTGAATGAAAATTCTGTATTAAGGTTTGTGAAATATAACTAAAGCAGTGTTTAGAGAGAAATGTATAACTTTCAATACTTATATTAGAAACAAAGAAAGGTTTCAAATCAACTCCCTAAATTTCCAGCTTAAAAAGCAAAATGAACTCAAATGGGTAGAAAGAAGGAAAATAGTAAAGTCAGGAATAATAATATAGAAAATAGACAAACAGTAAAGAAAATTAACAAAGCAAAAAGTCAGTTCTTTGAAAACATTAGTGAAAGTATTAATCTCTGAAGCAAGATTGATTAAGAAAAAAAGTAGACCCATAAGCAAAAATGAAAAACTCAAAGAACTATGAAGTCATTGCTGCTAATTAGGGGAAGTGTGCACTGGTGTGCTGTTGGGTATAAAGCTAAAAGCCTAAGAAGTCATTTTTCTAGGCTCACCACTGTTTTTTGAGAAAAACATTGAAGTATTTTCTTTTCTGTCCATTTTCTCAACTGTAAGCCAAAAAGGAAGCACTAAGAAGAGATAAAGTGGGGAGAAGTGGGTAAACATACTGTTAAGTAGTATAGAATCTGTGAATGGAGATTTGTCAGATACTTTATAATACTTGAAATATCATAAAAGCACAAATAAACCAATTGTGAAAACACTTGTTTTATTTTTTATTTCTTTTGGATGCTTAGGGGGACCTTATATATACAAAACCGGGTTAATCATAATCCTTGGTTCACAAACACTGTCCTCTTTGGTCTGGGCATAACTATCTTTTCTTTTCAGTTATTTATGTCTTTAATTATTTAATGAAAACCTAAGAACCTGCCATGCAATCTAAGATCTACAATTATCCCTAAATTAAACATATCTATGTGCTATCTTCCTCAACTCTAGAAAAAACTATTATCCTGAATTTTGTTTATCATTTTTAAATATATGCTTAAACAATATGTTGTTTAGTTTTGCTTGTTTTAATTTTTTATAATTTTTATCATTGTGTTCTGAATTTGCAGCATTTAAAAAAAATTATTTATTTTTTATTTTAATTATTTTTGGCTGAGTTGGGTCTTCATTGTTGTGTGCGGGCTTTCTCTAGTTGCAGCAAGCCGGGGCTATTCGTTGCTGTGCACAGGCTTCTCATTGCAGTGGCTTCTCTTGTTGTGGAGCACGGGCTCTAGGCACGCGGGCTTCAGTAGTTGTGGCTCGCGGGCTCTAGAGCGCAGGGTCAGTAGCTGTGGCGCACAGGCTTTGTTGCCCCACGGCATGTGGGATCTTCCCAGACCAGGGATCAAACCCGTGTCCCCTGCATTGGCAGGCAGATTCTTAACCACTGTGCCACCAGGGAAGTCCCAGTTTTGCTTATTTTATATCTCAGACTTGCTTTTCTCATTCAATGTTATGTTACTAAAATTCATCCATGTAGTCGTGGGTAGTTGTAGTTCACTCATTCTGTTGAGTGAACATGTCACAGAATAATTTATCTATTCTTCTAGTGTGAACATCCATTTTTTTCTATCCCCCCAAAATATGAGTGTTTATGTAATGCACAAGTATATGCCTAGGAGTAGAATTGCTGTGTCGTGAGACATGACTTTACAAGATGATGCCAAAGTGTTTTCCAGAATGAATGTATCAATTTACACTCCTATTTGCAATGTACAAGTGATCCTGTTGATTCATATTCTTTCCAATATTTGGTATTGTCAGATTTCTTAATTTTTGCCGATTAAATTGGTATAAAATGGTATCTCACAGTCTTGATTTGCATTGGCCATTTATGTTACCTCTTCTGTGAAATGACTCATTTCTTTTTCCTGTTTTTCTATTGGATTATTTGTCTTTTTCTTATTAACTTGAAGGAGTTCTGTGTATATCTTAATAACAATATTGTCTGTTATATGTGTTCCAGATACCTTCCCTCAGTCTTATCTTTTCACTTTTGAAAGGTCTCTTTTGATGAGCCGAAGTTCTTTGTTTTAATGTAGTTGAATTGCTCAAGCTTTTATTTTATGGCAAGCACATTTTGATATATTTAAAAGATCTATGGTAAGAAAGATAATCACCTACAGAACTCTAAAAGTTTTGCATTTGACAAATAAATAATTCATATACTGATAAAATTGATTTTTGTGTTGGGCATGAGGGAGGGATCCGATTTTACTTTGCTTCCCTTTATAGGTAATTGAGTCTGTCTTCATTGTTTTCAGGTAGGGAGAGTGACAGAAAGTCTAAGAAGAAAATCTCGCAACCGATATTTTTCTCATTGGAGTCCAAGGGGAGAAGCCCATGTCACCCATTTGAAAGAACACAAATCTAATGTAATGTCCAGATTTATCATCAGATTGCAGGAATGGGAAGAGCCTTCAGAGTTATATAATTTATCACTCAGCCTCCAGAGATGCTTCAACTAAATCTCTCAGGACATATTAGTATCTGACTCACATTTTGAGATATCTCTGGGAAACTATTTCTCATTCTAACCCTTGACTGTTTTTCTTAGGAAACTTCTCCTCTGCCTAGTCATAGAATCATGCTCATTTCCTTTACACTAAACCCTACTGGAAAATAATTTATTGTAATAATAATTTGCACATGGATCACAAATCTCCCCAAAGATCATAAACTCAGATTAGTTTAAATTAGCATTGTAGATAAAGGTTTTGAATCCTTGTCCATTATAACTTTCACCGGCCTATAAAACATTTGCCTCTCTTTTGGACCAACAAAAGAGTCAGAGCACTGCTGTGGTGATGGCAGGGGTCATTAATAGCATAGAGAATATTGGTGGGGTTTTTTTCAATTGAAAAATATCACAACCATTTAATTTTATTTAAGTCCAACTCAATTTAGTTTTGCCTTCATAGAGGAGGGAATAAATACAAGAATAGAGTTAGAAATGGTAACTGTTTTACACGATAGCAACGGCAACAAAAACCGGAAGGTAAGTTGCAAATTATGAGTTTAAACGTAATTCTCAGGTTTTGGAACTTCTTTAGATAACAGGGAAACAAGGGGCAGAAGTAATTAAATAGGTTGTAGTTCCATTTTAGCCAATTACATGCTGAAAATAGTACAAGAAAGCCCTTCTGACAATTCAAATACTAGATCATACTCTTGGATAGATATTTTATCTAGTAATAAAAGTGATAATTGTCTTCATATTTGTAAAGAATTAAGATAAAAGTAAGCCAGGAAACCTACCCCAACCTGCTAATTCTGAGAAAACCATAAATTATTTCATCTCTTTCTATTATGTTCTAGTGCTCTTCTTCCCTGGTGAAGTTTTCTTTTTGGTACCTCTCAGTTTGCTTGCCTTTAACGTTCTCACTGCAGATACTTTGTCATTGGCTGACAAAGCATACTTTTTTTTTAAGGGCAGCGTTTGAGTTATGGTTTTCCTATGCAGCTTTAGTGCTCTCAAGATAGGTACCCAAGAAGTGAGTCATAAAGGCACACATCAGTTTTAGGTGGAAGTTGTTGATGATGGCTTTATTGCTTTTATGGACAATTGGAAACAGCAATGCACATTTAGGGGTGGGGATAGGGAGATGATATGTAAACATCTAATTTCCTTTTTTTTAAACATCTTTTTTGGAGTATAATTGCTTTACAGTGTTGTGTTAGTTTCTGCTGTATAACAAAGTGAATCAGCTATATGTATACATATATCCCCATATCCCCATATCCCCTCCCTCTTGTGTCTCCTTCCCACTGACCTCCCTATCCCAACCCTCTAGGTGGTCACAAAATCTCTTATACAGCAATGCTGCTAATAGCAATCTAAATGAAGCCTTAATTGAGGCTTGTACTAAAATCATTCAAATGCTGAAACAGACTTTAAAACTGGAGGCTGCATTCTCTGAGAATTAGTAAATGGACTAGAAGTTATATTTCTGTTTTTGTTTTATGTTCAAAGACGTATACTCACAACTCCACCCCCCCCCCCCATTATAGTGGAAGGTAAGCAAGCTCTTTTGGGTTCAGATCAAAGAGTTCTTGGTTTCTTGCTTTGCCTCTGCCATAATGTGATGAGTTTTGAACAAATCATTCTATTTTTCTTCTGTTTTTGTTACGATATTAAATGGAGATGACCAACATGTTTTACAAGGCTTTTGTTAGAAATAGAAATACTTCAGTATGTTTAACTACTACATGCTATGTTCACTAGCACGATTCCTCATTTGCCCTTGAAGTAATTTAGGAGGCATCTGGATTCTGGTGTATCTCCATTCTTGGTTTAGAACTAAAAAGAGTAAAGCAAATAATTATAAAAAAGACTATATGAAAGCCCAAAGCATATATTAATGTATATTTTTAAGAGAGAAATGAGAGGACGGAGTAAAAGCATCTTTTTTGTCATTTTCCTCCAAGTTTCAACTTTATACCCTAAGAAAGCAAAAATCAAAGAATTACACTGGGGACTCTCCATTTGAGCGTCAAAACATACATGCCAGTGTGTTTCTGAGTGAGAAGTAGACAGATAGAGGCAGGTGAGGAGTCCCTTCTAACTCCCCCTTTCATACGTAAGCACCTCTGGTCCAGGGTGGAAGACCTGCAGCCTTTCAGCCACGCTGGCAGCGCCAGGCTCTCCAGGTGATTACCCATCAGGGCTGGAGTGGCTGTGTTGTCACTGACTGAGTCAGTTTAGGGCCAGTTCCCACAATTCAGTTTGGTTTGTGTTTGGTTCCTGGCAACGGTCCAGGAAAGGTAAGGAGCTGGTAGATAAGAAGGAAGGGGATAAAGAAGCAGATGTGTAGTGGAGAGTCACTAATTACCATTTTTCTGTCCTATTCAGCGGCAAATGATTGGTCTTTGTTGGTTGTTCCTTTCAGTGAACACTTATGTGCTGGGGAAGACACTGCCTTTCAGATTCTTTAATTTTTTTTATTGAGTATAGTTGATTTACAATGTTGTATTAATTTCTGCTGTACAGCAAAGTGATTCAGTTATATATATGTATATATATATTATATATATATATAATATATATATACACACATTCTTTTTTTAAAATATTCTTTTCCATTATGGTTTATCATAGGATACTGAATATAGTTCTCTGTGCTATACGGTAGGACCTTGTCGTTCACTGTCCTTTAGATTTGTTATCTGCACCTCCAATGGAATATATAGTCAGTGTCTTTTTCAGTGGATTCATATGATATTCTTATGACTCCCAGAATAGCTTGCCAATGGCCATAGTTCTTTTGTTTAAAAATAGAAAATGTGTGTGTGGGAAGCATCTGTATGGATGGTGTGAGAGAAGAGTTTGAATGGGGGCAGGAGTTGTGTTGGGTAGCGGGGGATGTCAGGAAGAACAGAAGCATGTAAACCACAGAAAATGTAATGAATTCAAATTCTGAGACACAATGGCGATAAATGCTTACATATTAAGCAGTATATCACCTAAAGGGAAAATAAAACAAAAAGATCATAGTATGAATTGCTGAGATGTCTCAGAACTTAATGGTTTATTTTGTCTTTTTTTTTTTAAATCTATTCAGGAAAAACTACAAACCTAATTTTACTTGTCTTAGAAAGTTTTTATTTGGTTTCCAGGTGCAACAAAAATTTGAGCTTTTAAGTTTTACTTTTAACATTGAGGACCTAAGGGATAGAAGCATTATTGTTTTGAGGAAAAAAAAATGACTTTGTGGCAACTAAGGTTGAATTGAAAATAGTGTTACACATTCTGCATACATAGGACACAATGACTGCGTACATAGGACACAAGCCTGGTTTAAAAGGATGCTTTTTTGATTAGGTGCGTACAACTGTAATTTTGGCCCAGGTCAGTCTGTGATGCCTTCCCTGATCCTCCAGCCCAAATCTCTCCTTCTTCTGCAATCCCACAGCTTCTTATTATCATCTCCCAGGTCACCTATCATGTGCCCTAAACAGTCCCTACTAAGTGTCTTGAGAACTTAGGCCACATTTTAGATTAAGTTCCCTAGAAACAGAGCCAAAGACAGAATTTCATGTGCAAATGATACATTGAAGGAGTTCTCTCAGGAGGCATCTGTAGGGTAGTGAGGGCAGCGGGACAGGGAAGGGGAAGCATGTGGCTTCCATCAGATCCTCTCAAGCTTTGGAGCATAAGTTGTACTGTAGAGTCTGCCCTACCTTGAAACAAGAGAGCAAGACTTTTATACCCTTCCCTTGGGTTCCTGACCTTGGATGAGGGTATCTTAACTTTGGGCATGGTGGCTTCCATTGCCCAAGGGCAATCCTCTGGACAAGGTTGCAGGGGTGAGCCTTTAGCCAAAGCCACAGGAGAAGCTAGGGGGACAAGCGCATCAACCAGCAGGTAAAAGGGATTCCAAGGGATCTGGGTGAGGGTCTGATATCTGTTCAAATTGGTATGGGAATCAGCATCATGCTTCCAGAATGGCGGGAGCATTCTGGAGCAGAATTAACTGAAATACAGACAGACCTGGGTCTAGGGTTGAGGGCTCACTTGGCAGGAACCAACATAGACTAATCAAGGCCCAAGACCAGATGATAATAATAAGAGTAACCACAATAATAGCTAATAGTTATATCGTGTTTACTGCATGCCAGGCCCTGTTCTAAGCACTTTACTTAAATGAACATATTTATTCTTCACAATAACCCAAAGAAGTAGGCACTGATCTTATTCCCAATTTACAGATGAGAACATTAATTTACAGATGAGGAAGTAGCCACTCGTGGAGAGGTTCCACAACTTCACTAAGGTTACAAAGCCAACAGGTGACTGAGCTGAGTTTTGAATCCGGGCAGTTTCTACTCTGAGTCCCTATAGGTGCTCTATATCACCTCTCTGTATCACCTCTCTGTATCACCTCTCTGTATCGCCTCTCTCTATCACTGTTGCCTCCCCTTTCCAGAATTTAGTTACCATGCGAGCAAAGTGGGGAAGGCGTGTATTAGTTTCCTATTGCTGCTATAACAAATTATCACAAACTTAGTGGCTGAAAACAACACACACTTATGATTTTACAGTTCAGGAGATTGGAAGTATGAAATGGGGTTTCATCGGGCTAAACTCAAGGTATCAGCTCAGCAGGGTTCCTTCTGGAGGATTTAGGGGAGAATCTGTTTCCTTGCCTTTTCCAGCTTCTAGAAGTCTTCTACATTCCCTGGTTCATGGCCTCTTCTTCTTTCTTCAAAGCCATCAAAGTAGCATCAGCAAATCTCTCTCTCACTCTGACTCTCCAGCCTCCCTCTTTTAAATTATAAGAACCCTTAGTAATTACATTGGGCCACCCAGATAATCCAGGATAATCTTCCCATCGCAAGATCCTTAATCATATCTGCAAAGTTCCTTTTGCTAAGGAACTTCAGCATATTCATAGGTTCTGGGCATTAGGATGTGGACATCTTTGGGGGCCACTATTCTGCCCACCACAGAGTGGCAAGGAGCTGTCTCAGATTTAGTTTTGGCCACCTAGCCCAGCAGAAGGAAGGTTTAATATATTTTTTCATTTTAATTATGGAAGAATAAACTCACATTTCTTTCACATCTGAGTTTATAAACTGATATTCATACCTGGTACTATGGCTTGTATACACATCTTATAAACCACAATTATTCATTCATTCATTTAACAAACATTTATTTACCACCTGCCATAGACTGTTACATGAAAGAAATGATCTTCTATTATGTTTTAGCCACTTTCCATTTTGAGGTCAACTTGTTGGGGTCTAGGCTACTCCAACTAGTACAACTAAGTTTGAAATGCAACTTTAAATGTGAGCACTAGAGGGTAGGTTCCTCAAAGTCTAGCAGATGCCTTGTTATTTGGGTTAGATCATCTGTAATTTTTAAAAATTGTGATAAAACACACATAACATAAAATTTACCATCATAACCATTTTTAAGTGCGTGTACAGTTCAGTAGTGTTGAGTATATTCACATTGTTGTGAAAGAGATCTCCATAACTTTTTCATCTTGCAAAAGTGAAGTTCTATACCTATTAAACAATGGCTCTCTATTTCCTGCTCCCCACACCGCTGGCAACCACCATTCTACATTCTGATTCTATGAGTTTAACTACTCTAGATGCCTCATATAAGTGGAATCATACAGAATTTATCTTTTTGTGACTGGTTTATTTCAATTAACAAAATATCTTCTAGGTTCATCCATGTTTTAGCATGTGTCAGAATTTCCTTCCTTTTTAAGACTGAGTAATATTCCACTGTATGTATATCCTACATTTTGTTTACCCATTCATCTGTCGATGCACATTTGAGTTGCTTGTCTGTAACTCTTTCAGGGTCTAGGAGCCATCTCTACAGGAGGAGGACCCCACAGGCAACACTGGAGTTTGACTTTTTATTTCTTCACCTCCTACAGACTCTTGCCACTAAATGCATTCTTTTTTCTTTGCCTCATCTTTATTTTAAAAAAATTTTTATTTTTATACAGTTTTTAAAGTTACTTTCCATTTACAGTTATTACAAAATATTGACTATATTCCCCATTTTGTACAATACCTCCTTGAGCCTACCTACACCCAGTAGTTTATTCCTCTCACTCCCTCACCCCTACCAACTGCATTCTAATTCTGAAATGACAAATTCAGGGATTTAGGAATGGTAGTTGAATCAAAGTATGTACAGATGCAAAATATGTTTAAAAAAAAGTACTTGAGGAGTCACTAGTACATTTCTCCCTATATTTTGTTGTTCCATGTATAAAAAACAAATCTACAAAAAATGCTTGAAAATATGAGTAATGAAGGGCATTACTATAAGCTGTAAAGCCTGAACTTGACATCAAAACACCCCAAATTATATTCATTACTCTGAAAATTTTATTTGTCTCATGCTGGAGAACAGAATAGAATTTTATAGCTCTTTTATGATTACACATAGCTTTTTGGTCTATTATCCAAAATAGAAGGCCTGTAATTTATACCTCCTATCTTTAAAAAAGATGTTTTTCAACTTTAAACAGAAAAAGTATGTTTCAAAAGGCAATTTAGGTCAGAAGTTAGAGTTGCTTCATCAACTCAACAATTAATAAAGCTTGGGTTTTTAGTTTTTAAAAAAGAACAATGACACTCTACTTTTGGTATCCATCCTACAGAAACGTTGGCAAAATTATACAAGGTTGTATAAACAAAGATATTCATTGGATTATTGTTTGTATCATTATAAAGAGAACAGAAATGTCCTAAACATCCAATGATAAGAGAATGGTTCTATAAATCACCATACGTCAATACTATAGAATAATGTGTGTCCATTTAAAAGAATGTAGCAGATCACTATATGCTCATCTGGAAATAGCTCCAAACATATTGTTAAGTTAAATAAAAGCAAGGCACAGATTAATACATATAGTATTCATTTATTCAACCCATATTTTTTGAGAGCGAACTGCCTAATAGCTAGTTGTGAGAATTTAATGAGGTATAACTCATGCAAAACTTAATTAGAAATCATGTAAAACTTACTTAGAACACTGGCACATATATTTAGTGCTCCAAAATGTTAGTTCTTTTACTAGACAATATTCTGCTTGTATAAGCAGAATAACAAAATATGCAGAATAATCTCCAAGAATAAGTCTCTAAGACATGATTCTTCCACTTCCTTAAACAGGGCCAGTCCCTGGTGAAATTATGGACTTGCTCCTCATCATTCCCTTACTCACTTTGCAGACCTGCTACTCTTCAGACTTCTAGAGTCCTTGGGCTATAGTACTTCTATCCCCTCATGTCCCATCACCCCATCTACTCAAGATGCCTCATGTGGCCCTCATACAGACCTACCATCTTTGAGCAGAAGATAAAATATCTATCTGTTCTGTGTCCTATGTCCATAAGATCCCGACTGAATTATTAGCTAATCTGAAAGAACTTGTTTATACCAGATCTACAAGTCTTTGCTAAGAATCCTCATTTTTCATTAAGATGTCACCATTTTGGAAACACATTCTCCTCTTATGACATAACTGCCAGACCTCTACCACTCCTGGTTCAGAGCACATGGAGGAGGGGGTTTGTAATCTTGGTTCTGCAGTCCTGTGACCTGGCTCAGAAACCCAAATCCACAACTTGTTCTTGGCTCTGTGGTCTAGCACAAATTAATTACTTTTCCTAATTAGAACTTCTTCATCTGTAATTGAAGATAATATGTACTTTCTAAAAGTCATTGGAAGGATTATTTTAAAAGTAGATGTAAAGCATTTAACATAGGGTGGGGCATATAGGGTACACATACCAACTGGTAGAGGTATGGCTGTCTAGATAAAAGAGTGGATATCTAGACAGTAAGTTTCATGTGTCCGGGTCACTCTCTCATTAACATGTATGTTGATCTCATCTCCTTATTATGGCTGTAAGCTCCTTGAAGACCCTGCCTTCTGCTTAATTTTTTTCCCCCGTTGCTAAGGTGACTTGGTTCCCAGATCTTTCAAGGAATCTTTCCTGATCTCTTTGAGAGACCATGGTCGGGACCATGCATTCATTTTCTGGATTGGACAGTGTGGCCAGCAGAATAACATAGAAGTTAAGGCTATGCTCCCTGGAGTCCAACAAGATATAATTCTGCCACATACTCATTGGGTGGTCCTGGACAGATTATTTAACCCCAATAAGCCCCAGTTTCCTAGGATGTGTATGTGACCAGTAGAAATTCCTACCTCATAAGGGTTGATGTGAGAATTAAATAAGATTGTGTGTGTAAAAGATGTGACAGAATGCCTGGTGTATAATAAATGCTGATAAATGTTAACCGATATCATCATCCTCCTCCTCCTCCTCATCGTTGTCACTATCTTCCTCCTCATCATAATGCTAGAAAACTAGCCCTAATATTGAGCATATAGTTCTCATTCCTTCATTTAGACCGTTGCTTAAGGATTGTCAACTATACCAAGAACTGTGATGGGCGCTGTAGGGTATAAAGATGAATGAGCATGCAGCTGAAATCACTTTGCTCACTCAATGAAGGAGACAAACACATAGACAAAGCGGTAAGTTAAACGACAGTGGTGGTGGTAGCAGGGAGCAGGGTAGAAGGAGGATTTTCTGGATGAGTTGAATGGGCACAGATGTGCTCTCTGGAAAGGCTGACCCATCATTTCCATTTCCTCTCAGATCGTGAATGTATGTTTTGTCCAGGACTGGGGAAAACACTCTACATTCGCTGCCTGGCTCTTAACAGAGGCTGCCTGGGAGGGCTTCAGGACAAATGGGAGGAAAATGTGACATCATGACACAAGAAGAGATGTTCTGGAACAGGCGGAACTCTGTGGTTACCCTCTGGACCCTGATGCTGGCAGTGACAGTGCTTGATTTGGGGCAGGCCCTCACTCATTCATTCATTCATTCATCCAACTGTCTCTGAAACTTCTTGAGGTCAGTCTCTCATTAGTGTCAGTGGTTGGGCTCCTACATAAACACGTGATGCTTAGCATGTTCCATGTTTACAAACACTCCAAACCTTCTGTCAACTATTTACTTTTTAAAGGTTTGTTTATCTTCTATGTTTACAAATTATGATGCTATACACAGACTTTCATGTATAGAGAGGAGAGCACATGATTTGAGTCATAAAACTTAGATTTTCATCACAGTTCTGCTTTGGATGTCACTTTAACTTTCTGGGCCACACTTTTCTCATCTGTAAAATGGGAGTGACATCATTGACATTATCACTGCTGTTACTAAAAAGAATACATTTTACATTTGTAACTGTTTTTTCTCTTAAAGAATAGAAAGATTGGTGAAAAATCAGTGGATAAAACGTCTTGATTTGCCAGCTGCTTGTCAGTATACATGTTTAAATCACACTAAAAATGTGATTTGCTCTAGATATGCTCTAGAACACTCAAATGGGGTGCCCGAGAGCGGTGGTCTCCAACATTTTTGGCACCAGGGACCGGTTTCGTGGAAGACAATTTTTCCACGGACTTAGACAGGGGCGTGGTTCAGGAGGTAATGCGAGTGATGGGGAGCGACGGGGAGCCGCAGGTGAAGCTTCACTCGCTCGCCCTCCGCTCACCTCCTGCTGTGTGGCCCAATTCCTAACAGGCTGTGGACCGGTATCGGTCTGCGGCCCCGGGGGTTGGCGACCCCTGCCCTAGAGTATCAAGGTGCAGTGATAGTTTTGCCAGTCAGTGATAGGCATTGCATACAGGCCTCGTCATTTTTAGCATTTTATTACAAATGTTAAATGAGAACATTGATTAAAGAGATTCTGAATGTGGTTTTTAATAAAGCAGAAGACGGCTGGCCTCTGTTGGCCAGATAGGAGGATATGAGTGGATGGTGACGTCGATCTTTGAAGAAATTTATACAGAAGGATAAGAAAGGAAGAAGAGGAAGGAGCAACAATATTAAGGAAAAAACCATCAGTTAATGAGGAGCCAGGGCAAGAAATAGATTCCAAGTCCAGTTCCGTGTCTGTGGCCAGGGAAATGGATCTAAATGCCATTAGAAATGCATTATATTGAGTTCTATTAATATTTGGGTTTTGCCTGAGCAGAAAAATGCTGTAGAATTTCTAACTCTATTAACCTTAAGATCATTTTTGAGCAGGGGTGGGTTCAAATTATTTTACATGTTTGTAATATTACAATTAAATTTAACCTTGAGATGAAATTTGCATTTGGGGAAATAATAAGAGTTACAATCAGATCACTCTGGATATTAATTCTTCTGCAGCATTCACAGAGAGGCCAAGCCTCTCCAAGGCTGCTCCCAGCCAATAGCTGAGTATGGTGAGGCGTGGGGATATAAGAATCCTGGTGATTCCTACCCAACATGGGGCTCCTCTCGCGGGAAAGTTTTGTTCTAGAATTTCCCCCATAAACCTGGCTGAGATTTTCTCAGACCTGTGCTACAGTCTGAGTCTCCTCCTACTTAAACCTCCTTCCTTATCCCCTTCTTTCACCGTGTCAGACCTTTCGCAGCATCATGACCTGAAGGCTTTCCCTGTTACTCCTGCTCCCTCTCCCCTTCATCCCCTATAGAAATTTCACTCAATAAAACTTTTGCACTTTTAAATCAATGTTGACATCTGCTTCTTGGCAGGCATGAACTGACACAGATCCTCAGAGGTCTTTTGTGAAGGTTAAATGAGATCCTTCACATAAGGTGCTTGGCATGGTGTTGGATTCATAGCAAAATCACATTGAAAACTGGCTGATGAAATTCTGAGAAAGAAGAATAAAGTTAGAGGAATCACACTACTTGATTTTAAGACTTGCTATAAAGCTACAGATATCAAGACAGTGGAGGCATTGGTGAAGGGATATAGACACATTGGTCAATGGAAGAGAATAAAGAACTCAGAAATAGACCCACACAGATACAACCAATTGATTTTTGACAAAGGTGTAAAAGCAGTTCAATGGAGAAAGGATGGTCTTTTCAACAAACTATGTTGGAATGATTGGACATCCATAGACAAAAAAAAGAGAAACTTGACCTAAGTTCACACCTTATACAAAACTTAACTCAAAATAGATCATAGATCTAAAATTATAAAACTTTTAGAAGAAAACACAGGAGAAAATATTTGTAACTTGGTGTTAGTTTTTAGATATGACACAAAAGCATGATACATAAAAGACTATAATCATAAGTTAGATTTCATCAAAATTAAAAATTTTGGGTCAATGAAATATATTGTATATATATATTTTCATAGGAGCTACAAACTGGGAGAAAATATTGGCAAATTAAATATTCTACAAATGATTTATATCCAGAATATATAAGAACCCTCAATACTCAACAGTAAGAAAACAAACAAACGAATTAAAGCACAGGCAAAAGATGAACAGATACTTCACCAGAGAGGATACAAGGATGGCAAAGAAGTATAAGAAAAGATGTTCAACATTATTAACCATCAGGGAAATGCAAATTGAGGTCACAATGAGATATTACTGCATGTCTAGTAGAATGGCTAAAATAAAAATTACTGACAATATGGCCTGCTGATAAGGATGCAGAGCAACTGGAACTCTCATTCATAGTTGATGGGAATGCAAAATAGTACAGCTGCTCTGGAACTTTCCCATATGAGCCAGCAACTTTACCATATGAGCCAGCAATCCCACTCCTGGGCATTTACCTTAGAGAAATGAAAACTTGTGTTCATATAAAAATCTGTACACAAATATTTAGGGAAGCTTTATTCTTAATTGAAACTGGAAATAACCCAAATGTCCTTCCACAAATGATGCATAAACTGTGGTAGAAGCATGCAATGGAATACTACTCAGCAATGAAAAGGAGCCAACTATTAATACATGCAACAACTTGGATGAATCTCAAGGCATTATTCTGAGTGAAAGAAAATCTCAAAAGGTTACATACTATATTATTCCATTTATATGACAGTCTCTAAAAGACAAAACTGTAGTGATACAGAACGGATCAGTGTCCAGGAGATGGGGTCGGGGAGGGTGTGACTACAAAGGGGCAGCATGAGGGAGTTTTCTGAGGTGATGGATTTGTTCTGTACCCTGATTGTGGTGGTGGGTACGTGAATCCCTACATATACTGAAATGCATAGCACTGTATACACACACACATACACATACACACACAGGTGGATTTTACTACATGAGAATATTTTTTATTTTATTTTATTAATTTATTTATCTATTTTGGCTGTGTCGGGTCTTAGTTGCATCAGGGAGGATTCTCACTGTGGCATTCGGGATCTTTTGTTGTGGCACGCAAGCTTAGCTGTCCCATGGCATGTGGGATCTTAGTTCCCTGACCAGGGATCGAACCCACATCCCCTGCATTGTAAGGTGGATTCTTTACCACTGAACCACAAGGGAAGTCCCCCTTACATGAGAATTTTAAAAATAAAATTAATTTAACAATTAGTCGTTAATGTTACTGATATCACTGAGTGTTTGTTATGTAAATAATAGTTGCACTGATCATTGTCTAATTGTTTTAAGTGTTCCTGTTTTTCACTTCCCGCACCCTGCTAAACCTACCACCAGGCTCATGCTTGCTGTGTTCTAAAACGTCATTCAGTCCCATGGTCAGACTAGGAAGATTTTGTTCAGAAAATTGGTTCAGCAAAGGATAGCTATCGATTGCTAAGAGCCTAACAGACATTAACATTAACTCTTCCCATTGGCATGAAAGTCAGCAAGTCATGGCTCAGAATGTGGTGAGGACTTCCTGGGGAATCCCTGGAGGGACACATCACTGTTGCTTTGAGGAACTAAATGATTCTTTTGGCTTCCTAGAAAAACTCTCAATGGGTCTGCACGGGAGAGTGGAAGCCACAGAAATAATTGTGAGGCTTGATTCATCTCCTTTTTGCTTGTCACTTTCTGATCAAGCCCTGGCTTTTCGTCAGTGGCTGACCCTGCTTCTGATGATTGGGCAGTGTTGTCACCAGTTTCCTCTGGATGGCAGGTGGTTGGCCCTTGCCCAGTGGCGGAACATAAAGGCTGGCATGGAGGTACCTGGGTACCAGTTGTATATGGAAAGTGTAGCCACTGGACCACCTTCCCCCCCTTTGGATTGTCAGTTTTTCTTCAAAGCCCACCCACCTCACCTACCATCCAGGCCCCCTCTGAGTTTGGAGTCCCTACACGAGGCTAATGATCCCCTGGTGGAACACAGAATTCCGCAAACCTTATTTATGCATTCATTGAAAGCCCATCCAGCTTTAAAGGAAAGTTCACTAAGGATAGAAATGTGAATTTTGTGTGTACACAGAATACTGTGGGTGTCCCTTTGATGACATACTGTACGACAGATTCCCAAAGTGATTTCTCAGTGTTTTTTCCAAAAGAGAAGTGTTCGACAACACTGGTATCAAAATAAGAAAAATTAATGACACTGAGTTATTATCGTTTTCATTTGTCAAATTGGCAAAGAATAAGAAATGACCTTGTCCATACCTTCACTCTGCAAGTTCACAGCTTGACTGGTCTAATTCTCAGGTCCAGCCAGTGCCCTCTTCCTGCACACAGCCTCATATTTTAATTTACTATTATTGAATAAAGCTTAATGCTTTTCTATTATAAAAGCAATATGTACTCAGTACAGAAAATAGATAAAATACCAAAAACTGCAAGCAAGCAAAAACAATTACCTGTAGAGAACAGATTTGTGGTTGCCAAGGGGGAGGGAGTTGGAGAAGGGATGGAGTGGGAGTTTGGGATAAGCAGATGCAAGCTATTATATAGAGAATGGATACAAGCTATTATATAGAGAATGGATACAAGCTATTATATAGAGAATGGATACAACAAGGTCCCACTATATAGCATAGAGAATTATATTCAATGTCCTATGATAAACCATAAAGGAAAATAATTTTTAAAAATTACCTGTAGTCTCAATAGCCATAGCCGATCACTGTTGAAAGGTTGAAGATATTCCTCACAACTGCTTTTGTAAGGTGCACGTGTTCCTATTTTTAAATAGAGTTAGTACGACATTAAATATAGTATTCTGTAGCTTACTTTTATTTTCATGTAACATCTTATCAAGCATAGTCTTGTTCCTACACATTCACATCATTTAAGCAGGGCAGTTGGCAGTTCTGTCCCCAGTGATAGTCATAATGCCTCATCATAAAAACTCTCATCCCCATGGCTGTCCCACTGCCAGGTTAATTTCCTTACTCTGTTAAGACTTTTGTGCTCTCTCTTTCTTTCCGCTGCCACAGGGAGAGGGAGAATTAATGTTTACGTGGGGTTTTCACTTCCGGTTAAAAGCTTTACAGCTGACAAACATCTCCCTACCTTAAAGGGCCTCTTGGGATGCAATTCTGTGTCTCTTAGAGAGCCTAAGATGTGTCCATGGAACACCCTGGCATCCTTGCAGCAAATTTCCAACACGAGAGGAGATACTCATCTGGGTCTAGTGTTACCAACCTTATTAATGCCTAATTTCTTCTCTGAAATAACGCCACCTGCCACAGCTTAGAGTTTTGTTTACTAAAGCCCTCCTCAATGTTTTCTGGAATACCCAAGAAAAACAAATGCCTGTTTGCTACAATCTTTCAAATCTGCTTCCTGCAAAATAATGACAATAGAGGATTCCAGCTGCTCCATTTGGTCTCAGAAATGACATAACCTTGTTGAATCTCATTCAGACCTGTGCTTCAAAATTAAGAAAGAATAAAATTATAAAACTTTATAAAACTTTACTGCACATCTGAAGACAATGCAGAAAAAATGCAAAGTACCCTGAATTTACAAAAAAGGATCTTGAAGACCCAACCCAAGCACTCCCGTTCAGGGAAGGCTTCCTGGAAGAGGTGATATCTGAGTTGAAGAGTAAAGGATGAATAAGAGTTAACCGGGGTGGGGTCGGGGGCAAAGAGTGAGACCGTCTTGGCAAGGAGTGTGATATGAGCAAAGGTACAGAAGCAAGAAGTAGGGAGGTGAATCTGTTCAGTGTTCTGCTATTAAAGAATAAAGTGGGGCTTCCCTGGTGGCGCAGTGGTTGAGAATCTGCCTGCCAATGCAGAGGACACGGGTTCGAGCCCTGGTCTGGGAAGATCCCACATGCCGCGGAGCAACTAGGCCCGTGAGCCACAACTACTGAGCCTGCGCGTCTGGAGCCTGTGCTCTGCAACGAGAGAGGCCGTGACAGTGAGAGGCCCGCGCACCGCGATGAAGAGTGGCCCCCGCTTGCCACAACTGGAGAAAGCCCTCGCACAGAAACGAAGACCCAACACAGCCATAAATAAATAAATAAATAAATAATTAAACTTAAAAAAAAAAAAAAGAATAAAGTACAAGGTGGTGTGGGGGGCAGAGGGAGATTGGTCATAAGTGAGACTAGAAACCCTGGGAAGGAACAAAAGAAAAAACCCACATTGGTCCAGGCTGAACGCAAAATGTTATATTCCAGTGGGATTTATTGATTTGGTGACTCTGTCTGCCACAATTTTGTACAGTATGAAAACCCTTATATGTAAACTGAAATATGAACAAATGATTTTTAGCAGTTTTTACTCCCCAAATTTCTCCTTCTCAATAAGAACCTATCTTCAAATATTTTCTATCCTTTCTTGATTTAGAGTTTTGTGTAAGTTTATGTCATTTGTAAGTTTCACCCTAATGGTAAGAAATAAGCTTATATTTGAATTAAGGTATTATACATGTACATATATATACAAGCATGTGTGTGTGTGTGTGTGTGTGTGTATTTGTAAGGCGGCACAATAGATATACTTTGTACTTCATTCCCTAAATACCCTTTCATATCTCTGTGGCTTGATACATGCTGTTCCTATGCCTGATTGCCTTTCCTCCTAATCCTTCCCCGCCTGATAAATTCTTGCATATTCTTCAAACCCAGTGCCCCCTCTTTGAAGCCATCCATCATGGCCCTGGTTGTGTTCATTGTTCCATCTGTGCTCCCAGATCATTTTCTATAACTTTTGTAGCACTTAAGGCAGTAGTTCTCAACTGTGGCTGTATGGTAAAAACACTGGGGTTGCTTTGCAAAAATACCCTTGCTTGGACTCCACCCCTAGGTATTTTGATGTCATTAGTCTGGGGTGGGGTCCAAGGATCAGTATTTTCCAGGTTCAAATGTGAATCAAAATTGAGAATTATGACTTATCTAACACTAACTTAACTTTATTTCACAAACTTTGAAACGTTGTAGTTTTATTTTCATTCAGTTCAAAATATTTTCTAATTTCTTTTGAAACTTGCTCTTTGATACATGGATTACTTAGCAGGATATTCTTTAATTTCCAAGTATTTGAATATTTTCAGTTATATTTTTGTTATTGATATCTAATTTAATTCCATTATGGCCAGAGAACTTACACTGTATGCTTTTAATTCCTTTAAATGATTTAAGGTTTGCAATAGAACCCAGAATATGATCTGTTTTGGTGAATATTCAATGTGTATTTGAAAACCATCTGCAGGCTTTTCTGGTTGGAAAGATGTCAATTTGATGTAGTTGGTTGATGGTATTGTTCAGTTCTACTATATCCTTGTGGATTTTCTGTCTACTTGTTCTAACAACTACTAAGAGAAGAATATTAAAGTCTCCAGCTATAATTGTGAATTTTTCCATTTTTCCTTCCAGTACTATCAGCTTTTGTTTCATGTATTTTGAAACTGTTGCTAGTTTCATGCACATTTAGCCTTATGTCTACCTGATGAATCGACCCTTTTACTGTGGTGTAATGTCCATCTTTACCCCTGGTAACTTTCTTTTTTTCTTTTTTTTTTGAATTTATTTTTTATACAGCAGGTTCTTATTAGTTATCTATTTTATACATATTAGTGTATATATCTCAATCCCAATCTCCCAATTCATCCCCCACCCTGCCACTTTCCCTCCTTGGTGTCCATACGTTTGTTCTCTACATGTGTGTCTCTATTTCTGCCCTGCAAACTGGTTCATCTCTACCATTTTTCTAGATTCCACATATATGCGTTAATATATGATATTTATCTTTCTCTTTCTGACTTACTTCACTCTGTATGACAGTCTCTAGATCCATCCACGTCTCAACAAATGACCCAATTTCGTTGCTTTTTATGGCTGAGTAATATTCCATTGTATATATGTACCACATCTTCTTTATCCATTTGTCTGTCGACAGGCGTTTAGGTTGCTTCCATGAGCTGGCTATTGTAAATAGTGCTGCAATGAACATTGGGGTGCATGTGTCTTTTTGAATTATGGTTTTCTATGGGTATATGCCCAGTAGTGGGATTGCAGGGTCATATAGTAATTTTATTTTTAGTTTTTTAAGGAAACTCCATACTGTTCTCCATAGTGGCTGCATCAATTTACATTCCCACAAACAGTGCAAGAAGATTCCCTTTTCTCCACACCCTCTCCAGCATTTGCTGTTTGCAGATTTTCTGATGATGCCCATTCTAACCGGTGTGAGGTGATACCTCATTGTAGTTTTGATTTGCATTTCTCTAATAATTAGTGATGTTAAGCAGCTTTTCATGTGCCTCTTGGCCATCTGTATGTCTTCTTTGGAGAGATGTCTATTTAGGTTTTCTGCCCATTTTTGGATTAGGTTGTTCGTTTTCTTGATATTGAGCTGCATGAGCTGTTTATATATTTTGGAGGTTAATCCTTTGTCTGTTGATTCATTTGCAAATATTTTCTCCCATTCTGAAGGTTGTCTTTTCGTCTTGTTTATAGTTTCCTTTGCTGTGCAAAAGCTTTGAAGTTTCATTAGGTCCCATTTGTTTATTTTTGTTTTTATTTCCATTACTCTAGGAGATGGGTCAAAAAAGATCTTGCTGTGATTTAGGGTCAGAAAAGACCTTGCTGTGATTTATGTCAAAGAGTGTTCTTCCTATATTTTCCTCTAAGAGTTTTTTAGTGTCCAGTCTTACATTTTGGTCTTTCATCCATTTTGAGTTTATTTTTGTGTATGGTGTTAGGGAGTGTTCTAATTTCATTCTTTTACATGTACCTGTCAAATTTTCTCAGCACCACTTATTGAAGAGTCTGTCTTTTCTCCATTGTATATTCTTGCCTCCTTTATCAAAGATAAGGTGACCATATGTGCATGGGTTTATCTCTGGGCTTTCTATCCTGTTCCATTGATCTAATTTTCCGTTTTTGTGCCAGTACCATACTGTCTTGATTACTGCAGCTTTGTAGTAGAGTCTGAAGTCAGGGAGCCTGATTCCTCCAGCTCCGTTTTTCTTTCTCAAGATTGCTTTGGCTATTCGGGGTCTTTTGTGTCTCCATACAAATTTTAAGACTTTTTGTTCTAGTTCTGAAAAAAATGTCATTGGAAATTTGATAGGGATTACATTGAATCTGTAGATTGCTTTGGGTAGTATAGTCATTTTCACAATATTGATCCTTCCAATCCAGAACATGGTATATCTCTCCATCTGTTTGTGTCATCTTTGATTTCTTTCATCAGTGTCTTATAGTTTTCTGAGTACAGGTTTTTACCTCCTTAGGTAGGTTTATTCCTAGGTGTTTTATTCTTTTTGTTGCAATGATGAATGGAACTGTTTCCTCAATTTTTCATTCTGATCTTTCATTGTTAGAGTAAAGGAATGTAAGAGATTTCTGTGCATTAATTTTGTATCCTGCAACCTTACCAAATTCATTGATTAGCTCTAGCAGTTTTCTTGTGGCATCTTTAGGATTTTCTATGTATAGCATCATGTCATCTGCAAACAGTGATGGTTTTATTTCTTTTCCAGTTTGTATTCCTTTTATTTCTTTATCTTCTCTGATTTCTGTGGCTAAAACTTCCAATACTATGTTGAATAATAGTGGTGAGAGTGGGCATCCTTGTCTTGTTCCTGATCTTAGAGGAAATGCTTTCAGTTATTCACCATTGAGAATGGTGTTTGCTGTGGGTTTGTTGTATATGGTCATTATTATGTTGAGGTAGATTCACTCTATGCCCACTTTCTGGAGAGTTTTTATCATAAATGGGTGTTGTATTTTGTCAAAAGCTTTTTCTGCATCTATTGTGATGATCATATGGTTTTTATTCTTCAGTTTGTTAATATGGTGTATCACATTGACTGATTTGGGTATATTGAAGATTGCTTGCATCCCTGGGATAAATCCCACTTGATCATGGTGTATGGTCCTTTCAATGTGTTGTTGGATTCTTTTTGCTAGTGTTTGTTGAGGATTTTTACATCTATATTCATCAGGGATATTGCTCTGTAATTTTCTTTTTTTGTAGTATATGTGTCTAGTTTTGGTATCAGGGTGACGGGGGCCTCATAGAATGAATTTGGATGTGTTCCTTCCTCTGCTGTTTTTTGGAAGAGTTTGAGAAGGATGGATGTCAGCTCTTCTCTAAATGTTTGATAGAATTCACCTGTGAAGCCATCTGGTCCTGGACTTTTGTTTGTTGGAGGATTTTTAATCACAGTTTCAATTTCATTACTTGTGATTGGTCTGTTCATATTTTCTTTTTCTTCCTGGTTCAGTCTTGGAAGGTTATACCTTTCTAAGAATTTGTCCATCTCTTCCAGGTTGTCCATTTTATTGGCATAGGGTTGCTTGTAGTAGTCTCTTAGGATGCTCTGTATTTCTGCAGTGTCTGTTGTAACTTCTCCTTTTTCATTTCTAATTTTATTGATTTGAGTCCTCTCCCTCGTTTTCTTGATGAGTCTGGCTAAAGGTTTATCAATTTTGTTTATCTTCTCAAAGAACTAAGCTTTTAGTTTTATTGATCTTTGCTATTTGTTTCTATTTCATTTATTTCTGCTCTGATCTTTATGATTTCTTTCCTTCTACTAACCTTGGGTTTTATTTGTTCTTTTTTCTCTAATTCCTTTAGGTGTAAGGTTAGATTTTATTTGAGATTTTTCTTGTTTCTTGAGATAGGATTGTATTGCTATAAACTTCCATCTTCCCTGCTTTTGCTGTATGCCAGAGGTTTTGGGTCATCATGTTTTTGTTGTCATTTGTCTCTAGGTATTTTTTTATTTCTTCAGTGATCTCTTGGTAATTTAGTAACATATTGTTTAGCCTCTATGTGTTTGGTCTTTTTACGTTTTTTTCCGTGTAATTGATTTCTAATCTCATAATGTTGTGGTCAGAAAATATGCTTAATATGATTTCAGTTTTCTTAAATTTACCAACGCTTGATTTGTGACCCAAAATATGATCTATCCTGGTGAATGTTCTGTGTGCACTTGAGAAGAGAGTGTAATCTGCTGTTTTTAGATAGAATGTCCTGTAAATATCAATTAAGTCTATTTGGTCTACTGTGTCATTTAAAGCTTGTGTTTCCTGATGAATTTTCTGTCTGGATGATCTGTCCATTGGTGTAAGTGAGGTGTTAAAGTCCCGCACTATTACTGTGTTACTGTCGATTTCCTCTTTTATAGCTGTTAACATTTGCCTTATGTTCCTATTTGGGTGCATATATATTTACAATTCCTATGTTCCTATGTTGGGTGCATATATATTTATAATTGTTATATTTTCTTCTTGGATTGATCTCTTGATAATTATGTCCTTCCTTGTCTCTTGTAACATTCTTTATTTTAAAGTCTATTTTATCTGATATGAGTATTGCTACTCCAGCTTTCTTTTGATTTCCATTTGCATGAAATATCTTTTTCCATCCCTTCACTTTTAGTCTGTATGTGTCCCTAGGTCTGAAGTGGGTCTCTTGTAGACAGCATATATATGGGTCTTGTTTCTGTATCTGTTCTGTGAACCTAGGTCTGAAGGAGGTCTCTTGTAGACAGCATATATACTGGTCTTGTTTTTGTATCCATTTTGCGAGCCTGTGTCTTTTGTTTGGAGCATTTAATCCATTCAATTTTAAGGTAATTATCAATAGGTATATTCCTATGACCATTTTCTTAATTGTTTTGGGTTTGTTTTCGTAGGTTCTTTTCTTCTCTTGTGTTTCCCACTTAGAGAAGTTCCTTTAGCATTTGTTGTAGAGATGATTTTGTGGTGATGAATTCTCTTAGCTTTTGCTTGACTGTAAAGCTTTTGATTTCTCCATCGAATCTGAATGAGATCCTTGACGGGTAGAGTAATCTTGGTTGTAGCTTCTTCCCTTTCATCACTTTAAATATATCGTGCAACTCCCTTCTGGCTTGTAGAGTTTCTGCTGAGAAATCAGCTGTTAACCTTATGGGAGTTCCCTTGTATGTTATTTGTTGTTTTTCCCTTGTTGCTTTCAATAATTTTTCATCTTTAATTTTTGTCAGTTTGATTACTGTGTATCTCGGTGTGTTTCTCCTTTGGTTTATCCTGCCTGGGACTCTCTGCACTTCCTGGACTTGGGTGGCTCTTTCCTTTCCCAGGTTAGGGAAATTTTCGACTATAATCTCTTTAAATATTTTCTTGGGTCATTTCTCTCTCTCTTCTCCTTCTGGAACCCCTATAATGCAAATGTTGTTGTTTTTAATGTTGTCCCAGAGGCCTCTTATGCTGTCTTCATTTCTTTTCATTCTTTTTTCTTTATTCTGTTCCATGGCAGTGATTTCCACCATTCTGTCTTCTTGGTCACTTATCCGTTCTTCTGCCTCTATTATTCTGCTATTGATTCCTTCTAGTGTATTTTTCATTTCACTTATTTTGTTGTTCATCTCTGTTTGTTTGTTCTTTAATTCTTCTAGGTGTTTTTTCTTTAATTCTTCTAGGTCTTTGCTAAACATTTCTTGCATCTTCTCGATCTTTGCCTCCATTCTTTTTCCGAGGTCCTGGATCATCTTCACTATCATTATTCTGAATTCTTTTTCTGGAAGGTTGCCTATCTCCACTTCATTTAGTTGTTTTTCTGGGGTTTTATCTTGTTCTTTCATCTGGTACATAGTCCTCTGCCTTTTCATTTTGTCTGTCTTTCTGTGAATGTGGTTTTTGTTCCACAGGCTGCAGAACTGTAGTTCTTCTAGCTTCTGCTGTCTGCTCTCTGGTGGATGAGGCTATCTAAGAGGCTTGTGCAAGTTTCCTGATGGGAGGGACTGGTGGTGGGTAGAGCTGACTGTTGCTCTGGTGAGCAGAGCTCAGTAAAACTTTAATCTGCTTGTCTGCTGATGGGTGGGGCTGGGTTCCCTCCCTGTTGCTTATTTGGCCTGAGGTGACCCAGCACTGGAGACTACCGGGCTCTTTGGTGAGGCTAATGGTGGGCTGCAGGAGGGCTTATGCCAAGGAGTAATTCCCAGAACTTCTGCTGCCATGTCCTTGTCCCCACGGTGAGCCACAGCCAACCCCCACCTCTGCAGGAGACCCTCCAACACTAGCTGGTAGGTCTGGTTCAGTCTCCTATGGGGTCACTGCTCCTTTCCCTGGGTCCTGATGTGCACACAACTTTGTGTGTGCCCTCCAAGAGTGGAGTCTCTGTTTCCCCCAGTCCTGTCAAAGTCCTGCAATTAAATCCCGCTAGCCTTCAAAGTCTGATTCTCTAGGAATTCCTCCTCCCATTGCTGTTCCCCCTGGTTGGGAAGCCTGATGTTACCCCTGGTAACTTTCATTGCTCTGAAATTTACTTTGTCTGTTATTAATGTAGCCATTCTAGCTTTCTTTGCATTAGTGTTTGCATGGTCTATATTGCCTATCCTTTTACTTTTAACCTACCTATACCATTGTATTTAAAGTGGGTTTCCTGCAGACAACATGTAGTTAGGTCTTTCTCTGTTATTTACTATGACATTCTCTTTCTCCTAAAAGATGCAGTTAGACTACTTAAATTTTCTGTAATTATTTATGTATTTGAATTAAGTATTCCACTTTATTATTTGTTTTCTATTTGATACCTCCCTTGATCTCTCCCCTCTGCTGCTATCTTTCTAATTATTTGAATATTTTGAGTAATTTTGTTAGTGGTTGCTCTAGAGATCAGAACATATTACTTAACATTCACAACTTACCTAGAATAAATATTTTAGCATTTCAAGTGGAGTTCAGAAAACTTACCATCATATAAGTCTCTTTACTCTCCTCCTTTTATGTCAGCGGTCCCCAAACTTTTTGGCACCAGGGACTGGTTTTGTGGAAGACAATTTTTCCACTGTGGGGGGGAGATGTTTCAGGTGGTAATGCGAGCGATGGTTCAGGTGATAATGCAAGTGATGGGGAGTGATAGGGAGTGATGGGCAGTGGCAGATGAAGCTTCGCTGACTCATCCACTGCTCACCTCTTGCTGTGCGGCACCATTACTAGCAGGCCATGGACCGGTACTGGTCTGCAGCCCAGGGGTTGGAGACCCCTCCTTTATGTTATAGTGGTCCTGTGTGTAACATCTATATGCATTGAAAACACCATCAAATAGTGCTATTATTTTTGCTTTTAACTGTAACATATATTTTAAACTTCACAATTATTCTATTTACCCAGATATTTACTACTTCTGTGTATTGATTTTCTTTCCTTCATGAAGTTTCACGTTTCCCTCTGATATCATTTCCTTTCCATCCCAAGAACTGCCTTTAGCATTCCTTTTAGAGAAGATCTGCTGGCAACAAATTCTCTTACTTTTCCTCTTCCTGAGAATGTCTTTACTTCGTTTTCATTCCTGAAGGATATTTTCACTGTATACAGAATTCTAGCTTGACTGTTCTTTCCTTTCAGCCCTTTGAAAGTGTTCTGTGGCTTCCTTGTGGTCTCCATGGTCTCTGATGAGAAAGCTACAGTCATTCTAATTCCTGTTCCTCTATAAGTAAAAGTATCATTTTTCTGTGACTTCTTTCAAGATTCTGCCCCACTCTTTTTAGTGTTCTGCAGCTTGACTATAATACATATGAGCATGGATTGAGCTTACCCTGCCCTGTTTGGGGCTTCTTGAACCTGTAACTGTTGAATCCCAAGTTTACTCTAATTTGAGAAATTTTCAGCCACTATTTCTTCAAATATATACATATATGCTCTTTCTCCTTCTTTTCTGGGACTCTGATGACAAACACATCAGGCCTTTGTGTATCGTCCTGAGGTTCCCTGAGGTTCCCTGATTCCTGAGGTTCTGTTCATTTTATTTTTTATCTTTTCTCTCTTTATTGTTTGACTGGCTAATTCCTGAAGTATTATCCTTCAAAATAGGAAATATATGCTAAGGTTACCTCTCAGTCATTTACTACTGTGTTTTACAATATATTGTGGCAGCAGTGAAACCAGATTCATTTCTCACCTGACAATCCTGCAATCACTGATAGTAGATGATAATTCTTAACACTTACATGGTGACACAGTTTACAAAATTCTTCCCACACATAGTGATCCCCATAGCCTTCAGTGAAGAATTATGTATTATTCTCATTTTTTAGGTAAGGAATTTGAGAAGCAAAATAATAAGTAGCCAGTCTAAGATAGCAGAGCTTGTAGAAATTAAAATGGGGACCAATTGATTATAGACTATACACAGTTTCCTCCTTTATGGCAGTGGAATTACAAGCTAACTTTAAAATTAGGAATGTGTTTTCAAGCAATATATTAATGCAACTCCAGTATATAAATGAACATGAGCGGAGTTGCTCTGGTTGTAAGATTGGCTTGTAGGACTTTATGCTCTGAGTGATAGAGGGTGAAAACCACTGCCATGCATCACAATTAGGCTTTGAAGGACTGAGACGTGACCACTGAGAACATAGCTTCTTCTCACCAGAGGTGAAGCCCATCTGTCATGCATTCTTTATTTCAACAGATTTTTTCAAGTTCAATAACAGTTTCTCCTTGTGCACACTAAAGGTGAACCTATCTTTTCTTGTTATTTTTACTCGAAAATTGGAAAGAGAGGGGGCATCCTGCATTTTGACAGACTACCACCCTCAGAAGTCTTTGTTAATTTGTGAGATTCTCCCCTAGATTTACTAAAGAACAGCAGAGACCAGATTAACCTTGGGAAATGTTCATTGTAATCCTAAAATTTCTGGGTTTTCAGCCATTCTTCACATTCCTGAAAAGGGATGCTTAGCAAGGAGGCAAAGTTGAGGAGCAGAAAGGCTACAGGCAAGGGTCCAAAGGCAGTCAGTGATATGGTGGTCCTATGTCTCACTTGCAATGACTCATTAACAAGGCTCAGTATTTTAGTGTGACCTTGGTGGGCAGCATCTCACACAGTAACGTTCCAGATTATATTTAAAAATTTATATCGCTATTATTTGTAAGTTTCAGGTCTAGAATTTAGTATCTATTAATTCCTGGGGAAGAAAGACTAAGTGGCCTCCACAGCCACAGCTCCTGTTGTCACTGTTCCCTGCTCCACACCTTGAGGTATAACCAGATAAGCACGTATAAGACTGAACAGCCTGCATCTCAGGATTTATTCCAATGCTTGTCTGTGTTCTTTATGTGACTCTCTGTTGGCAGCTCTCAGGGCTAGAATAGCAGCTATTCCAGCATCATTCCAGAAGACAATAGCCTTGCAGAGTGTTTAACCACATCCCTCAATCGTGCAAGGTCAAAGCCTTTATGGATGCAAACTATTTGATTTTTATCAAAATTGTAAAGTTTTATCTTCTGTGTTCTTCTCTTCCATATTTTCTATCTCTGCTTAGTGTTACATTTCAGGTAATTTGATAGCATCAGTCTTCCAATGCTCTAGTTCCTTCTTCAGGGACAACTGTATCTACCTAGTCTAGTCTAGTCTAGTGTTTTAAAGCCTTTACCATTGCCTTCTCCCACAGACAATAGTAACTAGCTAGTATCTACTCTGACAAAGACAAAGCAGACAGAACTCTCTACTAAACATTTATTTATTATTTCAAAACAGAAAAAAAAATCGTAGGGTGAAAACCTTACTAACAAGCAAATGGAATAGTATTATTTTGTAAATTTGTATTGGAGTAGAGTTGATTTCCAATGTTGTGTTAGTTTCAGGGGCACAACAAAGTGAATCACTTATACATGTATCTACTCTTTTTTTTTTAGATTCTTTTCCCATATAGGCCATTACAGAGTATTGAGTAGAGTTGCCCGTGCAAATGAAACAGTATTAAAACAACCGTGCAATAATCTCTTTTTTTCTTTTTTAGGAGACCAGTCAATGCTGGCAAGGAAGTATGGGAATAGATATTTCCATATATTTCACGTGTCAGCATAAATTAGTACAACAATATTAAGAAGCAATTTAAAAAAGATGTATCAAGAAGCTTTACCCAGTTTTTATTGGAACCAAGATGGTGGAGTAGAAGGACGTGCTCTCACTCCCTCTTGTGAGAACACCAGAATCACAACTAGCTGCTGGACAATCATCAACAGGAAGACACTGAAACTCACCAAAAATATACCCCACATCCAAAGACAAAGGAGAAGCCACAATGAGATGGTAGGAGGGGTGCAATCACAGCAAAATCAAATCCCATAACTGCTGGGTGGGTGACTCACAGACTGGAGAACACTTATACCACAGAAGTCCACCCACTGCAGTGAAGGTTCTGAGCCCCATGTCAGGCTTCCCAACCTGGGGGTCTGACAACGGGAGGAGGAATGCCTAGAGAATCAGATGTTGAAGGCTAGTGGGATTTGATTACAGGACTTCGAAAGGACTGGGTGACACAGAGACTCCACTCCTGGAGGGCACATACAAAGTAGTGTGATCATCGGGACCCAGGGGAAGGAGCAGTGACCCTGGGGGAGACTGAACCAGACCTACCTGCTAGTGTTGGAGGGTGTCCTGCAGAGGTGGGGTGTGGCTGTGGCTCACCATGGGGATGGGAACACTGACAGTGGAAGTTCTGGGAGGTACTCCTTGGTGTGAGCCCTCCCAGAGTCTGCCATTAGCCCCACCAAAGAGCCCAGGTAGGCTCCAGTGTTGGGTTGCCTCAGGCCAAACAACCAACAGGGAGGGAATCCAGCCCCACTCATCAGCAGTCAAGCGGATTAAAGTTTTACTGAGCTCTGCCCACCAGAGCAACACCCAGCTCTACCCACCACCAGTCCCTCACATCAGGAAACCTGCACAAGCCTCTTAGGTAGCCTCATCCATTAGATGGCAGACAGCAGAAGCAAGAAGAACTACAATCCTGCAGCCTGTTGAACAAAAACTACATTCACAGAAAGATAGACAAGATGAAAAGGCAGAGGGCTATATACCAGATGAAGGAACAAGATAAAACCCCAGAAAAACAACTAAATGAAGTGGAGATAGGCAACCTTCCAGAAAAAGAATTCAGAATAATGATAGTGAAGATGATCCAGGACCTCAGAAAAAGAATGGAGGCAAAGATCGAGAAGACGCAAGAAATGTTTAACAAAGAACTAGAATTAAACAACAAACAAACAGAGATGAACAATACAATAACTGAAATGAAAACTACACTAGAAGGAATCAATAGCAGAATAACTGAGGCAAAAGAACAGATAAGCGACCTGGAAGACAGAATGGAGGAATTCCCTGCTGCAGAACAGAATAAAGGAAAAAGAATGAAAAGGAATGAAGACAGCTTAAGAGACCTCTAGGACAACATTAAATGCAACAACATTCGCATTATAGTGGTCCCAGAAGGAAAAGAGAGAGAGAAAGGACCCAAGAAAATATCTGAAGAGATTATAGTCGAAAACTTCCCTAACATGGGAAAGGAAATAGCACCCAAGTCCAGGAAGTGCAGAGAGTCCCATATAGGATAAACCCAAGGAGAAACACGCTGAGACACATAGTAATCAATTTGGCAAAAATTAAAGACAAAGAAAAATTCTTGAAAGCAGCAAGGGAAAAACGACAAATAACATACAAGGGAACTCCGATAAGGTTAACAGCTGATTTCTCAGCAGAAACTCTACAAGGCAGAAGGGAGTGGCATGATAAAGTTAAAGTAATGAAAGGGAAGAAGCTACAACCAAGATTACTCTACCCGTCAAGGATCTCATTCAGATTCAATGGAGAAATCAAAAGCTTTACAGACAAGCAAAAGCTAAGAGAATTCAGCATCACCAAACCAGCTCTACAACAAATGCTAAAGGAACTTCTCTAAGTGGGAAACACAAGAGAAGAAAAGGACCTATGAAAACAAACCCAAAACAATTAAGAAAATGGTCATAGGAACATACATGTCGATAATTAACTTAAACGTGAATGGATTAAATGCTCCAACCAAAAGACACAGGCTTGCTGAATGGATATAAAAACAAGACCCATCTATATGCTGTCTACAAGAGACCCACTTCAGACCTAGGGACACATACAGACTGAAAGTGAGGGGATGGAAAAAGATATTCCATGCAAATGGAAATCAAAAGAAAGCTGGAGTAGCAATACTCATATCAGATAAAATAGACTTTAAAATAAAGAATGTTACAAGAGACAAGGAAGGACACCACATAATAATCAAGAGATCAATCCAAGAAGAAGATATAACAATTATATTTGCACCCAACATAGGAGCACCTCAATATATAAGGCAAGTGCTAACAGCTGTAAAAGAGGAAATGGACAGTAACACAATAATAGTGGGGAAATTTAACACCTCACTTACACCAATGGACAGATTATCCAAAATGAAAATAAATAAGGAAACAGAAGCTTTAAATGACACAATAGACCAGATAGATTTAATTGATATTTATACAACATTCCATCCAAAAACAGCAGATTACACTTTCTTCTCAAGTGCGCACAGAACATTCCCTAGGATAGATCACATCTTGGGTCACAAATCATGCCTCAGTAAATTTAAGAAAATTGAAATCATATCAAGCATCTTTTCTGACCACAACGCTATGAGATTAGAAATGAATTACAGGGAAAAAAATGCAAAAAACACAAACACATGGAGACTAAACAATACGTTACTAAATAACCAAGAGATCACTGAAGAAATCAAAGAAGAAATCAAAAAATACCTAGAGACAAATGACAATGAAAACATGATGATCCAAAAACTATGGGATGCAGCAAAATCAGTTCTAAGAGGGAAGTTTATAGCTATACAAGCCTACCTCAAGAAACAAGAAAAATCTGAAGTAAACAATCTAACCTTACACCTAAAGGAACTAGAGAAAGAAGAACAAACAAAACCCAAAGTTAGCAGAAGGAAAGAAATCATAAAGATCAGAGCAGAAATAAATGAAATAGAAACAAAGAAAACAGTAGCAAAGATCAATAAAACTAAAAGCTGGTTCTTTGAGAAGATAAACAAAATTGATAAGCCATTAGCCAGACTCATCAAGAAAAAGAGGGAGAGGACTCAAATCAATAAAATTAGAAATGAAAAAGGAGAAGTTACAACAGACACCGAAGAAATACAAAGCATCCTAAGAGACTACTACAAGCAACTCTATGCCAATGAAATGGACAACCTGGAAGAGATGGACAAATTCTTAGAAAGGTATAACCTTCCAAGACTGAACCAGGAAGAAACAGAAAATATGAACAGACCAATCACAAGTAATGAAATTGAAACTGTGATTAAAAGTTTTCCAACAAACAAAAGTCCAGGACCAGATGGCTTCACAGGTGAATTCTATCAAACATTTAGAGAAGAGCTAACACCCATCCTTCTCAAACTCTTCCAAAAAATTGCAGAGGAAGGAACACTCCCAAACTCATTCTATGAGGCCACCATCACCCTGATACCAAAACCAGACAAAGATACTACAAAAAAAGAAAATTAGAGATCAATATCACTGATGAATATAGATGCAAAAATCCTGAACAAAATACTAGCAAACAGACTCCAACAACACGTTAAAAGGATCATACACCATGATCAAGTGGGATTTATCCCAGGGATGAAAAGATTCTTCAATATATGCAAATCCATCAATGTGATACACCATATTAACAAATTGATGAATAAAACCATATGATCATCTCAACAGATGCAGAAAAAGCTTTTGACAAAATTCAACACCCATTTATGATAAAAACTCTCCAGAAAGTGGGCATAGAGGGACCCTACCTCCACATAATAAAGGCCATATATGACAAACCCACAGCAAACATCATTCTCAATGGTGAAAAACTGAAAGCATTTCCTCTAAGATCAGGAACAAGACAAGGATGTCCACTCTCACCGCTATTATTCAACATAGTTTTGGAAGTCCTAGCCTCGGCAATCAGAGAAGAAAAAGAAATAAAAGGAATACAAATCGGAAAAGAAGAAGTAAAACTGTCACTGTTTGCAGGTGACATGATAGTATACATAGAGAATCCTATAGATGCCACCAGAAAACTACTAGAGCTAATCAATGAATTTGGTAAAGTTGCAGGATACAAAATTAATGCACAGAAATCTCTTGCATTCCTATACACTAATGGTGAAAAATCTGAAAGAGAAATGAAGGAAACACTCCCATTTACCATTGCAACAAAAAGAATAAAATACCTAGGATAACCTACCTAGGGAGACAAAAGACCTGTATGCAGAGAAGTATAAGACACTGATGAAAGAAATTAAAGATGATACCAACAGATGGAGAGATATACCATATTCTTGGATTGGAAGAATCAATATTGTGAAAATGACTATACCACCCAAAGCAATCTACAGATTCAATGCAATCCCTATCAAATGACCAACGGCATTTTTTTATGGAAGTAGAACAAAAAATCTTAAAATTTGTATGGAGACACAAAAGACCCCGAATAGCCAAAGCAGTCTTGATGGAAAAAAACGGAGCTGGAGGAATTAGACTCCTTGACTTCAGACTACACTACAAAGCTACAGTAATCAAGACAATATGGTACTGGCACAAAAACAGAAACATAGATCAATGGAACAAGGTAGAAAGCCCAGAGGAAACCAACGCACCTATGGTCAATTAATCTATGACAAAGGAGGCAAGAATATACAGTGAAGAAAAGACAGCCTCTTCAATAAGTGGTGCTGAGAAAACTTGACAGGTACATGTAAAAGAATGAAATTAGAACACTCCCTAACACCATACACAAAAATAGACTCAAAATGGATGAAAGACCTAAATGTAAGACCGGACACTATAAAACTCTTAGAGGAAAACATAGGAAGAACACTCTTTGACATAAATCACAGCAAGATCTTTTTTGATCCACCTCTTAGAGTAATGGAAATGAAATAAAAATAAACAAATGGGACCTAATGAAACTTAAAAGCTTTTGCACAGCAAAGGAAACCATAAACAAGACAAAAAGATAACCCTCAGAATGGGAGAAAATATTTGCCAACGAATCAATGGACAAAGGATTAATCTCCAAAATATATAAACAGCTCATGCAGCTCAATATTAAAAGAACAAACAACCCAATCCAAAAATGGGCAGAAGACCTAAATAGACATTTCTCCAAAGAAGACATACAGATGGCCAAGAAGCACATGAAAAGCTGCTCAACATCACTAATTATTAGAGAAATGCAAATCAAAACTACAATGAGGTATCACCTCACACCAGTTAGAATGGGCATCATCAGAAAATCTAAAAACAACAAATTCTGGAGAGGGTGTGGAGAAAAGGGAACCCTCTTGCACTGTTGGTGGGAATGTAAATTGATACAGCCACTATGGAGAACAGTATGGAGGTTCCTTAAAAAACTAAAAACAGAATTACCATATGATCCAGCAATCCCACTACTGGGCATATACCCAGATAAAACCACAATTCAAAAAGACACATGCACCCCAATATTCATTGCAGCACTATTTACAATAGCCAGGTCATGGAAGCAACCTAAATGCCCATCGACAGGCGAATGGATAAAGAAGGTGTGGTATATATATACAATGGAATATTACTCACCCATAAAAAGGAAAGAAATTGGGTCATTTGTTGAGACGTGGATGGATCTAGAGACTGTCATACAGAGTGAAGTAAGTCAGAAAGAGAAAAACAAATATCGTATATTAACGCATATATGTGGAACCTAGAAAAATGGTACAGATGAACCAGTTTGCAGGGTAGAAATTTAGACACACATGTAGAGAAGAAACGTATGGACACCAAGGGGGGAAAGCGGCGGGGGGGTGTCGTTGGGGGTGTGATGAATTGGGCGATTGGGATTGACATGTATACACTGTTGTGTATAAAACTGATGACTAATAAGAACCTCCTGTATAGAAAAAAAAAAAAAAAGAAATACAACAAAAAAAAGGAAGCTTTACCCAGTGTTTAAGCTTATGGAACATACGGACCATAGGCAATAGTTTGGAAATAACATTAAGCGTGACAACAAAATATAAATTATAAATGCACTATGAATTATTACACTGGAACATAAACTGGCACAAAGTGCGAAGGGTATTTGGTTTTGGATGGTGCAATTTTGGGGAATATTTTTTCTTTCTGCTTCTCTTTTTTATACATTTTCTTGTACTATTCTTTTTTAATTGAGGTAAAGTTCACTTAACATAGAATTAAACTTTTTTTTTTTTGGCTGTGCGGCATGTGGTATCTTAGTTCCCCAACCAGGGATCAATCCCGTGCCCCCTACAGTGGACGTGTGGAGTTCTAACCACTGGACCGCCAGGTAACTCCCTAAAATTAACTATTTTTAAAGTATACAATTCAATGGCTTTAAGTACATTCACAATGTTGTGCAACCATCACTTCTAAGTAGTTCCAGAACATTTCATCATCCCAAAAGGAAACCCTACACCTGTAAAGCAGCCTCCTCACACTTCTCCATTCCCCCCCCCCCCCAAGTCCCTGGCAACCACTGATCTACTTTCTATCTCTATGTATTTACCTTTCTGGATATTTCATATAAATGAAATCATACAGCAAATGACATTTTGTGCCTGGCTTTTCACTTAGTATAGTGTTTTCAAGGTTTATCCATGTCATAATATATATCAGTACTTCATTCCTTTTTATGGCTGAATAATATTCCATTATATGGATATACCACATTTTGTTTATCCATTCATCCATCAATGGACATTTGGGCTGTTTCCACCTTTTGGCTATGGTGAATAGTGCTGCTATGAACATTTGTGTACAAGTTTTTGTCTGAATACCTATTTTCAATTCTTTGGGGAATATACCTAGGAGTGTTTTTAGAGAACTGGAACTAGTTACTCAGTGAAGGCATATTATTAATTTTTCTCTCTAAATGTGTGTGCAGCATCTTAGATGTGATGGAATACATGAAAGGAGAACCATATGGTAGGTTTTCCCATCCCCATAGGTAAGTGTGTGAGCTCTGGTGGGCTGCCATATTGGTCCTAAGGAGTTGGTTCTCTAATTTAGTCCTACTCAAAATTGAGGCTGGGAGCCAGGTGCCAGCGTGTGAACGATGTAGCACCAGTCAGGGACTGGCATTTTGAGCAGTGTTGCTTAGCATTGGTAATGTGCTAAGCACTGATAAGAATCTGGGGAGCTTTTGTGATGAGCCTAATGGAGGTCCAGGAATCTTTGAATGAGGGTTAGGGAAAGACGGGTCTTTAGGTCTGTAGGTATCTATTAGGTTTCTATTAACCCTGTATGGCATCCTTAGGCCATATCTGGAGACGGGGAAGGACGAGAGGAGTTTGCACTGCCTTCTATCCTGGCAGACCTCCTCTCCACGCCATTTATGACTCAGGGCTGGCTCAGTGGATGGATGGTTACCCAGGCAACAGATGTTGTACGGCTCTCATCCATAGTTCTGCTCTGTGTGTGACAACTTGGTCAGGAGCATGGGGCTTTGCCATGTTCATCTGAAACAGCTGGGTCTCTCGTCTGGGATTTGCTTCCAGTTTCATCACAGAGAGCTGATCCCAGAGTTACGCATGTGGCCCGAAGGCACCTCTACCTCTGTTTCCTGCAAGAAGAAGGAAATCATAAAAAAATGATTACAAATGGAGGGAAAAACTCCCTCGGTGAAATGGATAGAAATTCATTTACCTATTATTTTTTGAATGTCATATATTTAAGTCCACAGGAGCCCTTGGAAGAATATTACAAATATATTGCAGCCAGAAAAAAAAAAAAAAAACAACCTAGCTGAGAAATAGTTCTTCCTCTTAATGGGATGTGTAGGTTAACCTTATTTGGGCATCAGACATCAACCAAGTGCTCAAAAACTTGAGGTAGAAAGCGAGGCAGGTTTTAAATCAAAGTCTGGCTGAGTCAGAGTGATGTTTCAGGTTAGGTTAGCCTAACATATATGTTTCGACCGAAGCTGGGTAGCCTTTAACATTTCTCCTTAACTGAAGAGTGCTTTAATTAGGGAAAGCAAAGCAAGCAGCTTGTGTGAATCTGCTCAGCTGTTAAGTTTTCTATGCCAAGGCCCAATTTTGGGCACTTCTTAGTAAGCTTTCAATACCATTCTGGAGTCTGAATTTGGGGTAGTCAACAAGTGTTTACCAGCAGTAATGGTGAAATTTCAGCACAAGACTGGGAAAAAAAAAAAAAAGAAGCCATCCTGACCTCAGGTCCTTTTCCTTAGGTAAGCATTAGCCTCAGCTTTTTAGCAGTGGAATTTTCAGGTCAATAACTTTTTCCCCCAAGGCAACCGAAAACTTGGGAAAATTCAAATCATCCTTGCTGAACCTCTGGCTCTGTGAGGTTCCTTTAGAACTCCTCTGGCTCTTCCAGATCCATTTTCTTCTTCTATGTGGCAGATAGGTTTCAAATCTGATCCATGGTGGTCCTGGAGTGTGAGACTGGGAAAGATTCTAAGGCCACTTCAGGGCCCAGCAACAAACAATGCCATGTGCCTGCCCCAGACCTGGGAAGGGATTTCTACAAGGGCCTTTTCTGTCTGACTTGAGTCCACAGAGGTTTCCCTCCACTGGGAAGGTGATTCCCTTGACCTGAGATCCCATCCTGCAACCCACCTGCCCAGGCCCACCTGGTTCCTCAGCAGTGGGATGAAGTCGAATGGGTTTGGGTACAAACCAACCTAATTCAAACCCCAGTTTCGGTACTTATGAGCTCTGTGACTCTGGTGAGAGAATTAATTGAAGTGAGGTAAGTAAAATATCCAGGAGAGGTGTTCTGTAAATTATGCCCTTCTTTTGAGACTCAACTTGTTCTTGTTTTGGGAAGCTACTTCTGGCTCTCTTCACTCTCATGGCCTCCCATGTACCTTTCTCCTCTGGTCTTTTCACCTTTTACTGTGATTGGTGTTCTCCTCACCTCTCTCCCTCACTGGACTAAGCCATTTGTAGTGTTTATATTAGTTGTTCAAGAAATGCTGCTTGCTGATTAAGGGATTCTAAACTACCGGTCCTTACCCATCTGCAAGGGAAAGGATCAGTCCGTAAGGCTCCTTCAGCACTGTCAAGGGCAAGGGAAGCCCTAGCAGTATCTGCTCTTCCCAAACAGAAATGAGCCAACAACACAGAATGTGAAGACAGCCTTAGTTGTTTCCAGACCATCAAACTATAAAACAGCTCTTCCGAACTGCTGTTTTGCCCAAGCAGACAAATGCAGCCAGTGACAAGCTTCGTGGTGACTCACAGAGCCTGGCTGCTCACCGAGTCACTGGGGTGACAGGACTTTGGATGCTGCTGGGATCAGAATCCCGATCTGGGCAGAGGGTGATGCTTCTATCCGGCTGCTCTTCAGCAATGCAAAGCCTCCACTAAACACTTAACCCTCCTAAATTAGACCTCAGGGGCTTAAGCTTGGCGTTGGGTGAGCTTATAAATAAAGCAAGCCACGAAACGTGCTCTCTGCCAGACTTCAGTGTGGGGAATTGAGTAGCGACTTTTATCATATATTTTATGTAGGGTCAACACTGTTCACCCCCATTGTCCCTCCCTGTTCTACCTTAGCAGGGAAGGGGTCTTTAGTATAAAATACAACTTATTCTATGGGAAGTGATTGGTTTTTAGCTGGAAAGAGGCTGGCTTATGTAGTGGGTGCCCTCCCTGAAGAATTTTAAAACACAGGCAAACGGGACCTCAGTTACGGATTTGTGGGAAGCCCTGAGAGATGACATTTACTAGCTCCAGCTCAGGGCCAATGGCAGGATGAAGCCAGGACCCTGGGGAGATGAAAGTGGATGGTGGGAGGGTAGGTGACCAAGGAGAAGGGCCTTCCGGGTGTCCACACAATACTGAGCCAGCCCTTGCTGAAAAGTGGCCCCCAGGGCAGGTAAATAAGTACCTATGCAGGCCTTTAGGAGCCCCATGTGTTTCAGATAAGCCACGAGGAAGATTGGGTTCTTCTGGGGGTAAACTAAGAGGATCCACCTTTCTAGACTTCAAGGGGTTCAGTGGTGGCATTACATGGGCAATGTCTAGTTTCAAAACAAAACAACAAAAAGCACAACTCCTGATATCTTATGTGCCTGAAAGATTCTCCCTTTCGCTTACCCACGCCGTAACAATAGCTTTTACTACAAGCCACATGCTTCATTGGGTTTTAACTCATTTAATTCTGCAAGTATTATCATTTCATCATTTTACAGCTGAGCAAACTGAGGCAGGGAGGGATGAAGTAACTTAACCAAGGTCGTATGAGCTCGTGGGGGCAGATCTGGGATGACGACCGTCTGAGACGGGCCTGTACCTAACCCCTAGACCACACTGCCTCTCCTCAGCCATCAAGAGCCTCCAGGAGCTTTCTTTAGTCCTGACCAGGCTCATCCCGCACCTGGGTCCTCCTCTGTAATCTCACACCTGTGCACGGGGCATTCCGAAGGTGTAGTAATCTAGTAATCTGCAGAACTAGGATCCCAACTCAGATCTGTCTGATGGTAAAATCATCGATTTCAATCTTCACCATCTTCTCCTGCTGTTCAAGTCCCTGCCATGCTAGTCTAACCTTGCATACTTGTTAAGGAACAGAGCAGAGCCTTTTCCAGCTGTGTTTTTATAGTCCCACCACCGTTGCTAGGATCTCCCCAAAACAATGCTGCATGTGGTCATCTCAAAAAAGCTCTATTTTTCTTATTGGTGTTACATAATCATCTCATTGTTACTACTGATGGCTACTTCATGCTGAGCCCTTGCTCTAAGTACTTTCAGTCTTTAAATGCACTTAATCCTGACAACAACTACATGAAGAAGGTACTTTAGTAAACTCCTTTTACAAGTGAGGAAATTGAGATCCAGAGAGGCAAATTAAAACTTGTCCAAAGTTCCACCATTAGCGAGAGACAGGTTGGTATTTAGTCCCAAGCAGTCTGATTCCAGAGCCTACATTCTCAACCACTGTGCCAACCTGACTGCCAGCAGTTCTGGGCAGTCCACATCCCAGCCTGAGGCTGCTGTGTCTTTAATTAGCAGGGGGTCTTCAAAAGCCAGGGCTCTGGGCTTGATCTCTTATCGCTGTCGTCTGCATTTTAATCCTGGCCAGATGTCCTGCAAATGTCTCACAGATCTAGGCCCTTGGTTACCAAGGAGACCAGGTGAGGATGGATCAGTGCCAGTCTCCCAGCACCATGGGGAGAACTGTGCTGCAGATAAAAGGTCAGAACGAGCTTCTTCATGTCATTAAAATACCCATTAAAAAGTACGTTGGTCAGTGAATCTGGCTTACTTATTTCTCCACTGTCTGTACTCTCACAGAATATTGGCTTTCGTATCCATGATTTGTCAAAAGGGTCAAATTCCACACCGTCCATTTCATCAGAAGGGTAAATACTGTGTGTTTAGATATTTGCTGTCTTTAGACTGAGAGTTTTTCAGTGAAAGCTTCGGAGGTTTTTGGACAGAGGCTAGTGTCACAAGGGGCTTTAGGGCTCAAAGTCCAGCCCTGACATTTTACAGATAAGGGAGGCCTGGTTGGTGGGTTCTGCATCCGTGCAGCTAGTGAACGGCAGACCCAGGACTGGACCTCCCACTTGCCACTAACAGGCCAATTGTGACTGTGAAATTATGCTTGCTCAAAACTCTTCAGGAATTCGTTTTGGTTTCATTGGCAAGGTCTGAGAATTGAAAATGGCTGTTTCCCCACTGGAGAAGGAAGAAGGCTGTGCTATCAGGGCATTCGCATCTGTATAGTCAAAGTGAAGTGAAGAATTGGTCGACTTCCTGGACAATTTGATCATCAAGCTGGTGAACAAGAAGTTATTTCCATAAATATCCAGGTCCTATATTTGAATTAACTACACACTGTGTGTTAATTCTGTGTAACTCCATGTATTTCACTATGTTTCTGTAGATAGAATCACACTGAAGTTTGTTTTTTTATCCTTTATCCTTTCCTGATAGGAAAATCGTCACACCATTTAATATCTCTTTGTTTTTTTTTTGCATTTAATAGCTCTTATGTACCAATTATCCTTCACAAATCTTTGCACACAAAACGAGTCTGTCACTTTAAAAACAAATTTGTAGTATGGGGTGTCCATTTGGGATAATGAAAATGGAATTGGGTAATAATGGTGGTTGTGCAACATCACAAATGTACTTAATGCCACTTTAAAATGGCTAAAACGGTAAATTATGTATATTTTTCCATAATAAAAAAATAAATATATAAAGAAACCTAATTATTGAGAATAAGAAAAAAATTAGATCAGTTGAAAACAATATATTTCATTGATTTATTCAATAAATATATATATGGAGAATTAGCTATGAGTCAGGTGCATATTTGAAGGATATTTTGAATTTCTTGCTAACTGTGAGCTGATACGAACATGTAAGATACGTGCTTAACTGTGTCTGTGTTTGTGGTGTGAGTGCTGGATATAGTCCAGTCACTCTTTCTTTTTTAACATCTTTATTGGAGTATAATTGCTTTACAACGTTGTGTTAGTTTCTGCTGTAAAACAAGGTGAATCAGCTATACGTATACATATATCCCCATATCCCCTCCGTCTTGCGTCTCTCTCCCACCCTCCTTATCCCACCCGTCTAGGTGGTCTCAGAGCACCAAGCTAATCTCCCTGTGCTATGCAGCTGCTTCCCACTAGCTATATTACATTTGGTAGTGTATATATGTCCATGCTACTCTCTCACTTCGTCCCAGCTTACCCTTCCCCCTCCCTGTGTCCTCAAGTCCGTTCCATACGTCTGTGTCTTTATTCCTGTCCTGCCCCTAGGTTCATTGGAACCTTTTTTTTTTTTTTTAGATTCCATATATATGTATGTTAGAATACGGTATTTGTTTTCCTCTTTCTGACTTACTTCACTCTGTAAGACAGATTCTAGGTCCATCCACCTCACTACAAATAACTCAATTTCGTTTCTTTTTATGGCTGAGTAATATTCCATAGTATATATGTACCACATCTTCTTTATCCATTCATCTGTCGATGGACACTTAGGTTGCTTCTGTGTCCTGGCTATTGCAAATAGAGCTGCAGTGAATATTGTGGTACACGACTCTTTTTGAATTACAGTTTTCTAAGGGTATATGCCCAATAGTGCGATTGCTGGATCATATGGTAGTTCTATTTTTAGTTTTTTAGGGAACCTCCATACTGTTCTCCATAGTGGCTGTATCAATTTACATTCCCATCAACAGTGCAAGAGGGTTCCCTTTCCTCCACACCCTCTCCAGCATTTATTGTTTGTAGATTTTTTGATGATGGCCATTCTGACCAGTGTGAGGTGATACCTCATTGTAGTTTTGATTTGCATTTCTCTAATGATTAGTGATGTTGAGCATCCTTTCATGTGTTTGCTGGCAATCTGCATATCTTCTTTGGAGAAATGTCTATTTAGGTCTTTTGCCCATTTTTGGATTGGGTTGTTTGTTTTTTGATATTAAGCTGCATGAGTTGCTTGTATATTTTGGCGATTAATCCTTTGTCAGTTGCTTCATTTGCCAATAATTTCTCCCATTCTGAGGGTTGTCTTTTCTTCTTGTTTATGGTTTCCTTTGCTGTGCAAAAGCTTTTAAGTTTCATTAGGTCCCATTTATTTATTTTTGCTTTTATTTCCATTTCTTTAAAAGGTGGGTCAAAAAGGATCTTGCTGTGATTTATGTCATGGAGTGTTCTGCTTATGTTTTCCTCTAAGAGTTTGATAGTGTCTGGCCTTACATTTAGGTCTTTCATCCATTTTGAGTTTATTTTTGTGTATGGTGTTAAGGAGTATTCTAATTTCATTCTTTTACATGTGGCTGTCCAGTTTTCCCAGCACCACTTATTGAAGAGGCTGTCTTTTCTCCATTGTATATTCTGGCCTCCTTTATCAAAGATAAGGTGACCATATGTGCGTGGGTTTATCTCTGGCCTTTCTATCCTGTTCCATTGATCAATATTTCTGTTTTTGTGCCAGTACCATACTGTCTTGATTACTGCAGCTTTGTAGTAGAGTCTGAAGTCAGGGAGCCTGATTCCTCCAGCTCCGTTTTTCTTTCTCAAGATTGCTTTGGCTATTCGGGGTCTTTTGTGTTTCCATACAAATTGTGAAATTTATTGTTCTAGTTCTGTGAAAAATGCCAGTGGTAGTTTGATAGGGATTGCATTGGATCTGTAGATTGCTTTGGGTAGTATAGTCATTTTTACAATGTTGATTCTTCCAATCCAAGAACATGGTATACCTCTCCATTTATTTGTATCATCTTTAATTTCTTTCATCAGTGTCTTATAATTTTCTGCATACAGATCTTTTGTCTCCTTAGGTAGGTTTATTCCTAGATATTTTATTCTTTTTGTTGCAATGGTAAATGGGAGTGTTTTCTTAATTTCTCTTTCAGATTTTTTATCATTAGTGTATGGGAATGCAAGAGGTTTCTGGGCATTAATTTTGTATCCTGCAACTTTACCAAATTCACTGATTAGCTCTAGTAGTTTCCTGGTGGCATCTTTAGGATTCTCTATTTATAGTATCATGTCATCTGCAAACAGTGACAGCTTTACCTCTTTTCCAATTTGGATTCTTTTTATTTCTTTTTCTTCTTTGATTGCTGTGGCTAAAACTTCCAAAACTATGTCGAATAATAGTGGTGAGAGTGGGCAACCTTGTCTTGTTCCTGATCTTAGTGGAAATGGTTTCACTGTTTCACCATTGAGGACGATGTTGGCTGTGGGTTTGTTACATATGGCCTTTATTATGTTGAGGAAAGTTCCCTCTATGCCTACTTTCTGGAGGGTTTTTATCATAAATGGGTGTTGAATTTTGTTGAAAGCTTTCTGTGCATCTATTGAGATGATCATATGGTTTTTCTCCTTCAATTTGTTAATATGGTGTATCACATTGATTGATATGCGTATATTGAAGAATCCTTGCATTCCTGGGATAAACCCCACTTGATCATGGTGTATAATCCTTTTAGTGTGCTGTTGGATTTTGTTTGCTAGTATTTTGTTGAGGATTTTTGCATCTATGTTCATCAGTGATATTAGCCTGTAGTTTTCTTTCCTTGTGACATCTTTGTCTGGTTTTGGTAACAGGGTGATGGTGGCCTCATAGAATGAGTTTGGGAGTGTTTCTCCCTCTGCTATATTTTGGAAGAGTTTGAGAAGGATAGGTGTTAGCTCTTCTCGAAATGTTTAATAGAATCCGCCTGCAAAGCCATCTGGTCCTGGGCTTTTGTTTGTTGGAAGATTTTTAATCACAGTTTCACTTTCAGTGCTTGTGATTGGTCTGTATATATTTTGTATTTCTTCCTGGTTCAGTCTCGGAAGGTTGTGCTTTTCTAAGAATTTGTCCATTTCTTCCATGTTGTCCATTTTATTGGCATATAGTTGGTTGTAATAATCTCTCATGATCCTTTGTATTTCTGCAGTGTCAGTTGTTATGTCTCCTTTTTCATTTCTAATTCTATTAATTTGAGTTTTCTCCCTTTTTTTCTTCATGAATCTGGCTAAAGGTTTATCAGTTTTGTTTATCTTCTCAAAGAACAAGCTTTTAGTTTTATTGATCTTTGCTATTGTTTCCTTCATTTCTTTTTCATTTATTTCTGATCTGATCTTCATGATTTCTTTCCTTCTGCTACCTTTGGGGTTTTTTCGTTCTTCTTTCTCTAATTGCTTTAGGTGTAAGGTTAGGTTGTTTATCTGAGATGTTTCTTGTTTCTTAAGGTAGGATTGTATTGCTATAAACTTCCCTCTTAGAACTGCTTTTGCTGCATCCCATAGGTTCTGGTTTGTCGTGTTTTCACTGTCATTTTTTTATAGGTATTTTTTGATTTCCTCTGATTTCTTCTTTGATCTGTTGGTTATTAAACAGTGTATTGTTAAACCTCCATGTGTTTGTATTTATACAGATTTTTTCCTGTAATTGATATCTAGTCTCATAGCACTGTGGTTGGAAAAGACACTTGATATAATTTCAATTTTCTTAAATTTACCAAGGCTTGATTTGTGACCCAAGATATGATCTATGCTGGAGAATGTTCCATGAGCACTTGAGAAAAATGTGTATTCTGTTGTTTTTGGATGGAATGTCCTATAAATATCAATTAAGCCCATGTTGTTTAATGTATCATTTAAAGCTTGTGTTTCCTTGTTTATTTTCATTTTGGATGATCTGTCCATTGGTGAAAGTGGGGTGTCAAATTCCCCTACTATGACTGTGTTACTGTCGATTTCCCCATTTGTGGCTGTTAGTATTTGCCTTATGTATTGAGGTGTTCCTATGTTGGGTGCATAAATATTTACAATTGTTATATCTTCTTCTTGGATTGATCCCTTGATCATTATGTAGTGTCCTTCTTTGTGTCTTGTAATAGTCTTTGTTTTAAAGTCTATTTTGTCTGATATGAGAATTGCTACTCTAGCTTTCTTTTGATTTCCATTTGCATGGAATATCTTTTTCCATCCCCTCACTTTCAGTCCGTATGTGTCCCTAGGTCTGAGGTGGGTCTCTTGTAGACAGCATATATACGGGTCTTGTTTTTGTATCCATTCAGCCAGTCTATGTCTTTTGGTTGGAGCATTTAATCCATTTACATTTAAGGTAATTATCGATATATATGTTCCTATTACCATTTTCTTAATTGTTTTGGGTTTTTTACTGTAGGTCTTTTCCTTCTCTTGTGCTTCCTGCCTAGAGAAGTTCCTTTAGCATTTGTTGTAAAACTGGTTTGGTGGTGCTGAATTCTCTTAGCCTTTGCTTGCGTGTAAAGGTTTTAATTTCTCCGTTAAATCTGAATGAGATCCTTGCTGGGTAGAGTAATCTTGGTTGTAGGTTTTTCTCCTTCATTACTTTAAATATGTCTGCCACTCCCTTCTGGCTTGCAGAGTTTCTGCTGAAAGATCAGCTGTTAACCTTATGGGGATTCCCTTGTGTGTTATTTGTTGTTTTTCCCTTGCTGCTTTTAATATTTTTTCTTTTTATTTAATTTTTGGTAGTTTTATTAATATGTGTCTTGGCATGTTTCTCCTTGGATTTATCCTGTATGGGACTCTCTGTGCTTCCTGGACTTGATTAACTATTTCCTTTCCCATATTAGGGAAGTTTTCAACTATAATCTCCTCAAATATTTTCTCAGTCCCTCTCTTTTTCTCTTCTTCTTATGGGACCCCTATAATTTGAATGTTGGTGTGTTTAATGTCCCAGAGGTCTCTGAGACTGTCCTCAATTCTTTTCATTCTTTTTTCTTTATTCTGCTCTGCAGTAGTTATTTCCACTATTTTATCTTCCAGGTCACTGATCCGTTCTTCTGCCTCAGTTATTTTGCTATTGATCCCTTCTAGAGAGTTTTAAATTTCATTTATTGTGTTGTTCATCACTGTTTGTTTGCTCTTTAGTTCTTCTAGGTCCTTGTTAAACGTTTCTTGTATTTTCTCCATTCTATTTCCAAGATTTTGGATCATCTTTGCTCTCCTTATTCTGAATTCTTTTTCAGGTAGACTGCCTATTTCCTGTTCATTTGTTAGGTCTGGTGGGTTTTTGCCTTGCTCCTTCATCTGCTGTGTGTTTCTCTGCCTTTTCATTTTGCTTAACTTACTGTGTTTGGGGTCTCCTCTTCTCAGGCTGCAGGTTCGTAGTTCCCGTTGTTTCTGGTGTCTGCCCCCAGTGGCTAAGTTTAGTTCAGTGGGTTGTGTAGGCTTCCTGGTGGAGGGGACTAGTGCCTGTGTTCTGGTGTATGAGGCTGGATCTTGTCTTTCTCCTGGGCAGGTCCATGTCTGGTGGTGTTTTTGGGGTGTCTGTGGCCTTACTATTATTTTAGGCAGCCTCTCTGCTAATGGATGGGGTTGTGTTCCTGTCTTGCTAGTTGTTTGGCATAGGGTGTCCAGCACTGTAGCTTGCTGGTCATTGAGTGGAGTTGGGTCTTGGCGTTGAGATGGAGATCTCTGGGAGATTTTTGCCATTTGATATTACATCGAGCTGGGAGGTCTCTTGTGGACCAGTGTCCTGAACCTGCCTCTCCCACCTCAAAGGCACAGCTCTGATGCCTGGCTGGAGCAGCAAGAGCCTGTCATCCACACAGCTCAGAATAAAAGGGAGAAAAAAAAGAAAGAAGAAGATAAAATAAAATAAAATAAAATAAAATAAAGTTATTAAAATAAAAAATAATTGTTAAAAAAATTTTTTTAAGTAATAAAAAAATAAAAAGAAAAGAAAGAAATAAAGAAGAGAGCAACCAAACCAAAAAAGAAATCCACCAATGATAACAAGTGCTAAAAACTATACTAAAAAAAAAAAAAAAAAAAAAGGACAGACAGAACCCTATGACAAATGGTAAAAGCAAAGCTATGCAGACAAATCACACACAGAAGCATACACATACACACTCACAAAAAGAGAAAAAAAAAATATATATCATTGCTCCCGAAGTCCACCACCTCAATTTGGGATGATTCATTGTCTATTCAGGTATTCCACAGATGCAGGGTACATCAAGTTGATTGTGGAGATTTAATCCGCTGCTCCTGAGGCTGCTGGGAGAGATTTCCCTTTCTCTTCTTTGTTCGCACAACTCCTGGGGTTCAGCTTTGGATTTGCCCCTGCCTCTGCGTGTAGGTTGCCTGAGGGCATCTGTTCTTCGCTCAGACAGGACAGGGTTAAAGGAGCAGCTGGACTGGGGGCTCTGTCTCACTCAGGCTGGGGGAAATGAGGGGTACGGATGCGGGGCAAGCCTGCAGCGGCAGAGGCTGGCATGACGTTGCAACAGCCTGAGGCGTGCAGTGTAGCCCTATCTACACAACCAAGAGCTAGTGACCTTCTTACAGGTCACTAGCTCTTGGCTGTGTAGATAGGGCTACACTGGTGTTATCCCAGGGAAGTTGTCCCTGGATCACAGGACCCTGGCAGTGGCGGGCTGCACAGGTTCCTGGGAGGGGCAGTGTGGATAGTGACCTGTGCTCGCACACAGGCTTCTTGGTGGTGGCAGCAGCAGCCTTAGCGTCTCATGCCTGTCTCTGGGGTCCGCGCTGATAGCCGCGGCTCATGCCCGTCTCTGGAGCTCCTTTGAGCGGCGCTCTTAATCCCCTCTCCTCGCGCACCAGGAAACAAAGAGGCAAGAAAAAGTCTCTTACCTCTTAGGCAGCTCCAGACTTTTTCCCGGACTCCTTCCCGGCTAGCTGTGGCGCGCTAACCCCTTCAGGCTGTGTTCACGCCGCCAACCCCAGTCCTCTCTCTGAGATCCGACCGAAGCCCCAGCCTCAGCTCCCAGCCCCCGCCTGTCCCGGCGGGTGAGCAGACAAGCCTCCGGGGCTGCTGAGTGCTGGTCAGCACCGATCCTCTGTGTGAGAATCTCTCTGCTTTGCCCTCCGCACCACTGTGGCTGCACTCTCCTCCGTGGCTCCGAAGCTTCACCCCTCCGCCACCCGCAGTCTCCACCCACGAAGGGGCTTCCTAGTGTGTGGACACCTTTCCTCCTTCACAGCTCCCTCCCACTGGTGCAGGTCCCATCCCTATTCTGTTGTCTCTGTTTTTTCTTTTTTCTTTTGCCCTACCCAGGTATGTGGGGAGTTTCTTGCCTTTTGGGAGGTCTGAGGTCTTCTGCCAGTGTTCAGTAGGTGTTCTGTAGGAGTTGTTCCACATGTAGATGTATTTCTGATGTATTTGTGGGGAGGAAGGTGATCTCCACGTCTTACTCTTCCACCATCTTGAAGCTCCCTCCTATAATCTCTTCAAATATTTTCTCAGTCCCTTTCTTTTTCTCTTCTTCTTCTGGGACCCCTATAATTTGAATGTTGGTGTGTTTAATGTTGTCCCAGAGGTCTCTGATACTGTCCTCAATTCTTTACTTTCTTTTTTCTGTATTCTGCTCCCTGGCAGTTATTTCCACCATTTTATCTTCCAGCTCCCTTATCTGTTCTTCTGCCTCAGTTATTCTGCTATTGATTCCTTCTAGAGTATTTTTAATTTCAGTAATTGTTTTGTTCATCACTGTTTGTTTTGCTCTTTAGTTCTTCTAGATCGTTGTTAAATGTTTCTTGTATTTTCTCCATTCTGTTTCTGAGATTTTGGATCATCTTTACTATCATCACTCTGAATTCTTTTTCAGGTAGGTTGCCTATTTTCTCTTCATTTATTTGTTCTTGTAGGTTTTTACCTTGCTCCTTTGTCTGTAACATTTTTTTTTTTTTTTTTTTTTGTGGGTGGTCCTATATTCCTGTCTCACTGGTTGTTTGGCCTGAGACTTCCAGTACTGGAATTTGCAGGCAGCTGGATAGAGCCAGGTCTTGGTGCTGAGATGAGGACCTGGGAGGCCTCACTCCAACTGATATTCCTTGGGGTCTGAGGTTCTCTGTTAGTCCAGTGGTTTGGACTCAGTCTTCTCTGGCAGAGTTTCAGAAACTACCTTCCCCCCTTTCCTCTTCTGGCCAAGTTTGGTAACAGCTCCCAGCCATTGCTAGACCCAGAGTGCTGCTGCAGTCCTCCTTGATTCCCTTCAGCCCTATCTATACAGCTGTGAATGATCCTTTTATTCAACAATCCTCAATTACCCTGGCTGAGTGTGCCAACTGGATGCCTGCGGGAACCCTGACCAATACAGGATGTGTGTGCATATTTGTGTGTGTGTGTGTGTGTGTGTGTGTGTGTGTACAACATTGTATAGCAAATGGTAGACATTTTCTCTGTCCCAACTCATGTTATCTAAAGCCATTGGAAGTGCATAAATTAAACTTTGCCATGTCCAAGAAATTCAGAAGTATTCAGAATAGAGAGAAAACTGAGGGTATTTTTCTTTTTTAAAAATTATTTTTTCTCTACAAATGAGAGAAACTGAGTTTTAAAGACTCTTTCCGCTTAAGGTTGCTTTTAGGTTTTTTTTCTAATCTTTTGTAGCATTATGTCCCATGATTTAAAAGGTGACCATTCTCCAAATGGGTTAACATTTTCTAAAACCTCTCATTATTTTAGAAAAAAACAGACTTCGAATGAACAGAGTTTTGAAGTACACAATCTCTTTTATTATAAAACAAGAAAGCACATTTCAGCTTGGGGATACTGATTGCTTAAAACGACACACTTTTCAATAAGCCTATATAAGTTTAATGAACTTTTCCTGTGATTAGTATAATTTACTGCAATTGTGTTCAAACCTCAAATTATGGGTATTATACACATGAAACACAGCACTGGTGTAAGGCAATTAGTTTAATCACTTTCCTGATGTGAAATGAAACAGGGACTCTACAGGGCAGGGCTGCCCATTAGCACATGATGTAAAGAGGCCAGCCCTCCTTATTGGTCCTTGCAGTGCAGATTCTTACTTTCTCACAACTGCCACTGCCCTTGTATGTGTAAGATGCACATGGTATGTTACAAAGCAATGCTGCTTATAGTGGTGCTTGTTGCTGTTAATCAACATCCTCAAGCTGTGTAGTTCAGGCTTTCCTCATCACTCACCTGGACAACTGCCAATACACTTCCTCATATGATCATGCACAGGGTTCATTGCACAAGGATGCCTGGGCTGAAGCAGGGCTTAAATCTAGTACACTCTGTTCACCAAGCTTGTCTGGGCTGCTTCTATGAAGAAAAGTTGCCTTTTAAAAATTTACTCAAAAGTGGCAACAGCAGCCCTGTTGCTAGTGTCTCCTGACTGGGCTCACTTCCTCTAGTCTTGCCTTCCTTTCATTATCCTCATTCAAGAGTAAACTTCTAAAATGCAGGTTTGAAAACATTGATGAAAGTAATTGAAGACACACACCAATGGAAAGATATTCTGTGTTTATGAACTGGAAGAATTAATATTGTTAAACTGTCCATACTACCCAAAGTGATCTACAGATTCAATGCAATCTCTATCAAAACTCCAGTGGCATTTTTCACAGAAATAGAAAAAAAAATGCTAAAATTGACAGAGGATCACAAAACCCCTGAATAGCTGAAGTAATTTTGAGAAAGAAGAACAAAGCTGGAGGCAACACACGTCCTGATTTCAAACTATATTACAAACCTATAGTAATCAAAACAGTATGGTTTCTGGCATAAAAACAGACATATAGACCAAAGGAACAGAAAAAGAGAACCCAGAAATAAACCCTCATATATATGGCCAGGTGATCTTCTATGAGGGTGCCAAGAACACACAATGGGGAAAGGACAGTCTCTTCAGTAAATGGTCCTGGGAAAACTGGATATTGATATGTAGAAGACTGAAATTAGATCCTCATCTCACTCCATATACAAAAGTCAACTTAAAATGAATTAAAGACTTAAATATAAGACCTGAAACTGTAAAACTTCTAGAAGAAAACATAGGAGAAAAGCTTCTTGACATTGGTCTGGGCAATGATTTTTGGGAGATGACCCCAAAAGCATAGAAAACAGAAGCAAAAATAGACAAATGGGATTTCATCAAACAAAAAAACCTTCTGCATAGCAAAGGAAACAATGAATAGAGTGAAGAGACAACCTAGTGGAATAGGAAAAATATTTGCCAACCATATATCTGATAAAAGGCTAATATCTAAAATATACAAGGAACTCAAATAACCAATAGCAAGAAAACACATAACCCAATTAACAATGGGCAAAGGACTTGAACAGACATTTCTCAAAAGAAGACATACCAATGACCAACAGAAATATGAAAAGATGCCCAACATCATTAGTCATCAAGGAAATGCACAAAGAGATATCACCTCAAATCTGTCAGAATGGATATTATCAAAAGACAAAAGATAAATGTTGGAAAGGATGTGGAGAAACAGGAACACTTGTACAATGTTGGTGGGAATGTAAATTGGTTCAGCCATTATGGAAAGTAGTATGGAGGTTCCTCAAAAAATTAAAAACAGAACTATCATATGATCCAGCAACTCACTTCTGAGTATAGTGTATCCAAAGGAAATAAAATTAGTATCTCAAAGAGGTATCTGCATTGCCATGTACATTGTAGCATTGTTCACAATAGTCAAGAACGGAAACAACCCAAGTGTGTCCCTCGATTGATGTATGGATAAAGAAAATGTGATATATATATATCACATGTATATATAATATATGATATATGATATGATATTCAGCCTTTAAAAAGAAGGAAAACCTGTCATTTGCCACAACAGGGATGAGCCTGGAGGACATTATGCTATGTGAAATAAGATGGGCACAAAAAGACAATTCTATCTCTACTCATAGAGGTAGAGAGTAGAACGCTGTTTGCTGGAGGGGTGGGGTGGAGCAGTGGGGGAAATGGGGAGATGGGGAGCTGGATAAAACAATGAAGGAAAATAAGAAAAAAATGTGAGTTTGACCATGCTGTTCCTGCTTAAAACATTCAATGGCTCCCTATTCTAGAGTAGCGGTCCCCAACCTTTTTGGCACCAGAGACAGGTTTTGTGGAAGACAGTTTTTCCACAGACGGGGGGTGGTGGGGGGAGATGGTTCAGGCGGTAATGCGAGCGATGAGGAGCTATGGGGAGTGGCAGATGACGCTTTGCTCGTGGCCCGGGGTTGAGGACCCCTGTTCTAGAGAGCAGTGCGTCTCACACTTCTATGTGCAACATGAACCACCAGAGGTTGGGTGGGGAAGTGGGGTGCATCTTGTTAAATGCAGATTCTAATTCACCGGGTCTGGGGATCCGAGGGTCTGCATTTGTAACAAGCTCCCAGATGAGGCCAATGCTTCTGGTCTGCTGACCACTCTGAGTAGCTGGGTTCTAGAGCAGCACCGTCCAATACAAATTCCTACGATGATGGAAATGTTCTCTATCGAATTGTCTAATATGCTGGCCACTAGCCTCATGTGACTATTGGGACTGAATAATGAAATGTGACTATTGAAATATGGCTTGTGTGACTGAGGAACTGAATTTTACATTTTATTTCATTTTTATTCACTTACATTTATTTATTTTTAATTTATTTTTTATTGAAGTATAGTTGATTTACAATGTTGTGTTAGTTTCTGGTACACAGCAAAATATTCAGTTATACATATATATATATTCTTTTTCATTATAGGTTATTACAAGATATTGAGTATAGTTCCCTGTGCTATACAGTAGGTCCTTGTTGGTTATCTATTTTATATGTAGTAGTTTGTATCTGCTAATCCCAAACTCCTAATTTATTCCCCCCCCCCGCACTTTCCCCTTTGGTAAAAGTAAGTTTGTTTTCTATGTCTGTCATTCACTTACCTTTACATAGCCACACGAGGCTAGCGGCTGCTGTATTGGACATCTCAACTGTAGAAGATACCACCCATGCTCCTCACTATGACATACGGTGATCTGTATTTTGCTCACTTCTTGCTCCTTGTTTCCTGCCCTTCCTTGTTCCTTATTTTGTATGGTACAACATCACTTAACAACCATGATTTTCCAAACAGACCAAGTGGTTTTATGCCTCTACTTTGCCCATGCTATTCCCTTTCCTTTGAAATGTCCTTCTCCATGTTTTGTGCCCAATAACGTCACATCGTTTTGCTGGTCCAGTCCCAGCACCAGCTCCTCTGTGAATCCTTCCCTGACCTCATCCGGCTAACAACATCATTTACCATCTACAGGTATTGAAGGCCCTTCATATACATTATTTCCTTCAATCTGTACATTAAGCCTGGTATCAGGAAACTGAAACTAGAAGTGGCTTGCCCAGGGTCGCAGAGCTAGAAAGCAGATCATAAATTCAAACGTAGATCTGCCTGATGCTGAAGCCCATTCTTTTCCCTCCACGTCATGGTGCCTTCTGCTGGTGCGGTGCAGTGATACGCATAGCACTCATCACACAATGGTGAGATTATTTCTCTTCTCTACGGGATCATAAGCTCCTAGAGGTCACAGATGAGATATTTATTTCTGTATCCCTGGGGCCTGGCACATCGTGAGTACTTGATATCTCTTGCAGAATCAATGTGTATGTTTCCGCTCTCCAGCTCCATTGTAAAATCCCTGAGTGCAGCGAGTATGTTTATTTCACTGATGTGCTTGGTGCTTGACAGGCCCCTAGTAAGTGTCTGAATAAAAGAATGAATAACTAAGTGAACCTGTTGACTATGGGAAACATTGGCAAAGATTCTTTTAGGAACCCAAGGGTACAGATTTTTGCTAAGCAGCTTTTGGACTTCAAAATAAAACACTCATTTTCATTCTCTTCATAATTTACCAAATGCCATTTTTCTACACTATGTCACTTTCTATCTCTTGAGATATTTTGGATCAAAATTATACACTTGGATTCAGTTAACTTAGCTTATTTAACAAATGTGTCACCAACAAAACTCTGTGCTAGGCCCTAAGAGCATAGAAGAATATAAATTGAATCAGGCATGTTCCTTACCTTCAAACCTGTTAAGACAATGCAAGAGAGAGATGGGTACCCAAATCATGCCAAGGAGAAAACAAAGAGACAGAATAGAGGGGTGTGAGAGGGCTGAGGATGGAAGGAAACTGGGATGATAAAGTTTTGATGCATACTTCCCTTCAAATCTGCCTGATTAGTATCGCAGTGTTCTCCTGAATTAACATCTGGTAAGGTACACTTTACTGAGAATGTGAGAAAATGGAAATGCTTTTACACTGCCAGCAGGACCCAGGGGTATAAATTGGCATGACCTCTGTAAGGGTAATTTGGAGTCCTATTCAAATTCTTTAAAAACATGCATACCATTTGTTCCAGTAATTCTACTTGTAGGAATTTACCCTAAGATAATCATCATGGCTATGGACTGAGTTTTATTGGCAAAGACATCACTGTAACATTGTTCATAATGATTAAAAAATTTCTAAACCAGAGGGAATTAAATAAATTACTCAAAATTCATATGATTGAATACTATTTAATCATAAAAAGTCATACAAATCTATATAAATTGATATGGAACAACATTGTTATATATTTTTAAGTGAGGAAAAGGAGGTTAGAACATAGAATATGCCATGTGATTTCCTAATTTGGGGGGAAAGTTTGAGGGTGCTTTTATATGCACAGATTAACAAAGACTTTAGGGAAAGACCCAGAGTCTCTGGGTGATGGGATTAGCTTATTTGTGTCTATGCTTTTCCTCTGTATGTGCCACTTTTTATGACAGACAAATACATCTACAAAAAACGAAGACACCAATCTGTTCAGTGGTGTCATTTTAGCCTTGTCTCTAACTACAAAATATCTTCTTAAAGATCCAGGACACCTCACAGGAAATCCCTAGGGGGCCAACTGCTTAGTGAGGTCTCTGGCTTCGAGAAGTCCCGTTCTCTCCTGTCGTCATTCAGTGTCCTCATTCCTCAATTGCCAATGGCCTTGATTTTCCTGTCTCTGCTTTCAAACTCGGCCTAGATTGAAGCCATCTCATCTCTGTCCAGCCTTCACTTGATCACGGTGCCCCAGGGGTGGGCCACCTGTAGCAGGTGTAAGCCTTCTGCTGCCCAAAGGCTAGTGGCCCAGGCACATTTCTCACTGTCCAGTTTCCTTTGACATGCAACTTCTGTCTCTGAGGTCTCTTGCTCTTGGTTTGGGGGCTGTTGTTGTCTTTCCTCTCCTGCGCTGTTTCTTCCTGAGCTTCCTAGATGGTGAGGAGTGGGGGTCATACACTAGACCTTAATGAATTGTCCCAGGAGCCCATGAGTCGCAAAGGAAAACAAAGAAGTAATGAGAACCTATTCTAGCAACTAGACATTATTTGATCTATGAAACAGACATGTAAAAAGAGGGAAACAGGCTAAAGAGTAGCTTCCTGGTTTGTTCCAATAGCATAAGATAGGTTTAGAAGCCTTACATTAGCTCCTTCAAGGAAATTCATGTTATCATCTTAAAGAGTTCTTCAGCTTTACGTAAGGTAGGAGAGAGATTTTTAAGAGCAGAATTAGAAAGTGACTCAGACTCATTTTTTGCTGCTTAAGGAGTGTGGCTTCAGCCACCTGCATGCGTTTTCACAGAACTTTTATAACGAAGTCTGACTCCCTGATGTCACTCTGCACAGCAGATTTGCGACAAGGGGATTCAGCAGAAAGCCAGGGTGTGAGGAGAGAGCCGTGTACGTAGGAAGTGCCAACAAGACCGTGGGGGTGGTGTGCACCGTGTTTCTGTTCACCATTTGTTCCTAGCGCCTGGCACACAGGATGCAGTCAACAAATGCTTGCTGAGTGAATGCGTGAACTCTATACCAAGTGCCGACACAGCGACTGCAGTGGAGAGTATGATCCAGCCCCTGGCCTCATGCAGTTTTCAGTTTAGTGGGGAGACAGACAAGCAGACTGTTGCTGTTCAGCGTGAAAGTGCTGGGAAGAGCCTGAGCAGGGGTGGCGTGTTACCCAGGTGGGTGGGTATGACCCAGTCTTAGAGGTGCGGGAGGGGAGAAGGTGGGTGAGGTTTGGGGGTGGGGTCAGAGAAGGTTCTCTGGGGCAGGTGGCATCAAAGCAGAAGAACTGGTAGGTAGTAGGCGGGTGACGGCAGGAGGGAATTTGAGCACAGTCATTCTTGCCAAAGGGAACAGAGCCGAGACTTGAAAGGGAGTCAGGGACAAAGCAGCAGAGACCCACGGGGACAGAGACACACAGATGGGAGAGGCAGGCCGCCACGCTCAGGGTAGAGGCAGTGAGGTTTACCCCTGTCTAAATTTACCTCTTGTGAAGAGGGGAAGATACTGTACAAAGCCTCATCACACAGCAGAGACATCATCTATGAAATTGCTTTATTACAAAAAAAAAAAAAAAAAGAAAGAAAGAAAAGCCTGGTTGGGAGGGCTCAGCTTGTAAGCAGGTGTAAGCCTGCATTTTCTGACTTCAGAAAGGCCCCTTGAAATGTCCCCAGGATCCTTGTTGATGAGGAGCCCAGGCTTCTAATTAGATGGGGCTGGATTCTGCTCAGGGACCACGTGGCTGGTCACCCTCTCGGTGAGCTAGGCCTGCTGGTCAATGAGTAGCAGTGAAGAGAATATTTTTATAACAGGATCTTTCTCCTCCTAAAAGCTAGCTCTGTTCTTGAAAAGCCCCAGTCCCGTGCCTCCACAGCTGATGCGAGGGGAGGCCCTCTTTATTTTTCATCACCTTCCCCACACCTTAAGCCTAGCAGTTAGCGAACATACCATCCAGGAGTGTTAGGTGCCCCCTTGAGCTCCCCACCTATTTGAGGGAAATCCACAGTATTTGCGTTCCTGTTGTTCCTAGAATTGGCTTAGTTGCACTCTGAGAGGTACAGAGAAAGCAAAGACAGAGTCCTTAGCATCAAAGAGCTAACATCTAGTTGAGGATATAAAAATGTATGTATCTAAAGCAATTAGGGTATAGTATTAATTAAAGTTCTTTTATTTACAGGCAATAGAAACCATCTCTTCCCTCTTAAGCAAAAGGGGAAAACTACTGGGTGGAGACAAGGTAATCACGCAAAACTGAAGGAGAGCTTGACAACCAGGATGCAGTGTGTACAGAATCCGGGGTGGCCCTGGGATCTTAGTAGTGGGAATGCGGACCTTCTCTGTTGAGATTTGTCATATGGGGTGTGCACTGGGGTAAATGGGAGTGGGGACAGCTTCTCTCATCTGGATTTTAGAAAACACTGGAAAATATAAAGAAGAAAATGAAATCCACACAATATCTCACCTCCCAGAGACACCCACTGTTATGCTTCTAATACGTATTCCTCCGGTCTTATATTCTGTGAGAGGGTGGGTGAGTATGTGTATTTCTCACGAAGTTGAGGTCCTCCTACACTTTATACCGTTTTGTGTCTTGCTCTTTTCACTTAACATTGTACTGTAAACATTGAACTGTCATTGAAAGCTTTTTTGAAAATATGACTTTTAGTGGCTGAATAATTTTATCATGTGGCTGCCTTTAATTTATTTACCAGTCCCCTGGTGTTGGACATTTCCAATATTTCATTGCTATAAACGACACTGTAATAAATATCACGGTACATTGAATCACTGAAATTTATGATTAAGAAAAAGGCTATGACCAAGCATCTAAGATAGATCCTCACATGATTTTAAATACCGGTATCACTTGAAGGATTCTTCCCAGCCAGAGCTCTGTTCCATTACCTTTGCCATTCTAGAGGGGCTATCTTCCTCTGCGTGCGCAGGATGATATTCTGTAAATCACTGACTGCTTATTGTTCTAAACAGATCAACAGTCACTGGAAAGAAGGAGTGACCTCAAAGTCTAATCAATAACAGGCCAATTATCTATTCTTGGTCCCCAGAGATGAATCTATGTTGTGGAAGTTAGGGAGAGTCAACTGATTGCCTTCTGATTTTAGTAGACTTTGCCATGGGTCAGGAGAGGAAGGATGCAGATGAGTCTGGAAGGCAGATAAAATTTAGTTGACCATCAGGGACCCCAGAAACCTCTAGTTTGTAATTTTTAATTTAACCAACACTTACCATGTGTCAGGCACTGTTCTAAGGGGTTTACTCATATTCAGTGACTTAATCCTCCTGCCAACTCTATAAGGCAGGTATTACTGCTAATGTCATTTTATGGATGAGGAGACTAAGTCACAGAGTCATAGTAAGGGAAGTGCTGGAATTTGAACACCACCACCACCTTGCTTCCATGAATATATTAAAGTTTATATTCAGAAATTAGGATGTTTGAAAAATGCCCAAACATTATCATCAAAGAGCATCAAGACAATGCGCCATTTTTTCTTTCACTGGATTTTAGTATTTCTGTGTTATCCTATGTAACTCAATTACCAGCAACCTGAGTGTCCTCAGGTTTTCCTGCTTTTACTTTAATATCGTAAGAACTGGCTCAAACCCTAGAGTGAACACTGTGGTTGCTTCCCCAGCATCCATGCACCACCCCCCTTCCTCCATGTACAGAAGCCATTGATTTGAGTGGGGTTGACCCTGCCCCCAACCTCAGGGGTAGGCCTGTTGGTGTCAGCATAACCTTACCTCTCTGCCTCAGAGATGAGGAGTAACCAAGCTCTAAGCCCATCAGTGCTTTGCATTTCATGGCCACAGGGATTGGGTCAATCTTGCACAGTACCAGATTTTCTTTACTAATGGGGGAAGAAAAGAGCTCTCTTTTGCACCTCACCTTTCTCCTTTCTACTTTGCATCTAAAAGGTACCCAGTCCCTGTGGTGCTGGGAAAACTGGACAGCTACATGTAAAAGAATGAAATTAGAATACTCCCTAACACCATACACAAAAATAAACTCAAAATGGATTAGAGACCTAAATGTAAGACTGGACACTATAAAACTCTTAGAGGAAAACATAGGAAGAACACTCTTTGACATAAATCACAGCAAGATCTTTTTTGATCCACCTCCTAGAGTAATGGAAATAAAAACAAAAATAAACAAATGGGACCTAATGAAACTTCAAAGCTTTTGTACAGCAAAGGAAACCATAAACAAGACGAAAAGACAACCCTCAGAATGGGAGAAAATATTTGCAAACGAATCAACGGACAAAGGATTAATCTCCAAAATATATAAACAGCTCATTCAGCTCAATATTAAAGAAACAAACAACCCAATCCAAAAATGGGCAGAAGACCTAAATAGACATTTCTCCAAAGAAGACATACAGACGGCCACGAAGCACGTGAAAAGATGCTCAACATCACTAATTATTAGAGAAATGCAAATCAAAACTACAATGAGGTATCACCTCACACCAGTTAGAATGGGCATCATCAGAAAATCTACAAACAACAAATGCTGGAGAGGGTGTGGAGAAAACGGAACCCTCTTGCACTGTTGGTGGGAATGTAAATTGATACAGCCACTATGGAGAACAATATGGAGGTTCCTTAAAAAACTAAAAATAGAATTACCATGTGACCCAGCAATCCCACTAGTGGGCATATACCCAGAGAAAACCGTAATTCAAAAAGACACATGCACCCCAGTGTTCATTGCAGCACTATTTACAATAGCCAGGACATGGAAGCAATCTAAATGCCCATCGACAGACTAATGGATAAAGAAGATGTGGTACATATATACAATGCAATATTACTCAGCCATAAAAAGGAACGAAATTGAGTCATTTGTTGAGACGTGGATGGATCTAGAGACTGTCATACAGAGTGAAGTAAGTCAGAAAGAGAAAAACAAATATCGTATATTAATGCATGTATGTGGAACCTAGAAAAATGGTACAGATGAACCGGGTTGCAGGGCAGAAGTTGAGACACAGATGTAGAGAACAAACATATGGACACCAAGGGGGGAAAACTGCGGTGGGGTGGGTATGGGGTGTGCTGAATTGGGTGATTGGGATTGACATGTATACAGTGATGTGTATAAAATTGATGACTGATTAAAAAAAAAAAGAATGATGTTGCAGATAATTAAAAAGGAAATATCTGCATGAAAAAAAAAATAAATAAAAGGTACCTAGTCCCTTTTCCTTTGACTTACCTTCCCAAAGAACCAGTAACACAAGACAGAGTATGTAACAGATGGTTACTGGAAGTTAAGGATAATGGAAGTGGTTACAGACTACACAGAACAACAAACAACGTAAGATATTGGCCCATTCTTCAAAGTCTCTGTGCTATCCTTCCAATCTGGCTCTCTTTTCCTTTTAAGTACCAGCATCCACCATCTTGTTTAACACCCCTTCCTCTGGTCCACCTTCCTTGCATCTTCTTTATTCTCCTCATCTTCCTGGGTCCCTCACCCTCTCCCTCTGTGCCCACCCTGAAAAACTAAACCACTTTCATTTCCTTTGCAAACTAGTTCAGACTTCCTTTGCCCTAACTTCTTCTTCATATCAAGGCCTATGTTTATTCCCTTAACCTCCTAGAGAAGGACTCGAAGTTTTCTAAACAAAAACTTCTTTGTTGCTTAGGAAGAATTCTAAGGTAACTTCCAGCTTTCAGAATTTTTTTTTTATACTGGACAATTAAAGAAAATATTATCTACCCATCAGGCACATAGACTTCTTCCCTGGCTTCACATTCCACATCCCATCAGCCATGACATTCTATTGATTCTGCATCCGAGAACACCCCCACGCTGAGCTCCTCCATTCCCACCTCACCCCACCCACGCCACTCTGCTGCTCTAGTTTAGGCCATCACTGTCTCTTCCCTAGACTGGGGCTTCCAAATATCATCCCGCAGACTCTGATGAAGTTTGCACCAATCTGCAGGGAAAAAGAAAATTAAAGACAATGCAGTGAGTTTCTAGATATGTCTAAATTTATTTAAAATAAAAAACTCAAAAAATGAAGTTGGACTCTTACCTTACAATATATACCAGAATTAATTCAAAATGGATCAAGGGCCTAAATGTAAGATCTAAAACCAGAAAACTCTTTGAAGAAAACACACGGGAAAGTTTCATGACATTAGATTTAGCAACAATTTCCTGGATATGATTCTAAAAGCACAGGCAACAAAGGAAAAAAATCGATAAAAATTGGACTTCATCAAAATAGAAAACTTCTGTGCATCAAAAGATACTATTGAGAGAGCAAAAGATAACCCACGGAATGGGAGAAAATATTTGCAAATCATTTATCTGATAAGAGAGTAATATCCAGAATATATAAAGAAGTCCTGCAATCCAATAACAAAATGACTAGAGTAAAAAATGGGCAAAGGACTTGAACAGATATTTTTCCAAAGAAGATATGCAAATGGCCAATAAACACATAAAAAGATTCTCAGTATCACTAATCATTAGGGAAATGCAAATTAAAACCACAATGAGATATCACTTCACATTCATTCAGATGGCAGTTATAAAAAAATGAAACAAAACAAAACAAAATATCAACTGTTGGTAAGGATATGGAGAAAGTAGAACCCTTGTGCATTGCCCGTGGGAACGTAAAACTGTGCAGCCACTGTGGAGAACAGTATGGCGGTTCCTCAGAAAATTAAACATAGAATTATCAACATGGAATTATGATCCAGTAATTCTGTGGGAAAAAACTGTCCACTGACAGATAAATGAATAGACAAAATATGGAATATACACAAAAGGAATATTAGCCTTAAAAAAGGAGGAAATTCTGACACATGCTACAACATGGATGAACTTTGAAGATATTATTCTGAATGAAGTAAGCCAGTCTCTAAATGACAAATATTATATGATTCCATTTGTATGAGGTACCTAGAAGACTCAAACTTCTAGAGACAGAAAATAGAATGGTGACCGCCAGGAGATGAAGGGATGGGAGAAAGGGGAGTTAGTGTTTAAGGAGTATAGACTTTCAGTTGGAGAAGATGAAAACATTCTGGAGATGGATGGTGGTGATGGTTACAGAACAATGCAAATATACGTAAACGCCACAGAATTGTAAACTTAAAAATGGTCAAGATGGTAAATGTTGTGTTATGTATATTTTACCACAATTTAAAAAAATCTATTAAAAAAAGAACTCACCTCTAATCTGAGATTGTCCTTCATACATTTTTGGTATGAAAATGTGTTTCATTAAAAATAAAATCTCAAATAATCTTTTCCCCCTTAATCCTTATTTAGCAAAAACAAAAAAAGCTGACAAATTGAAAAAAATAATAGTTGATGATACTACTGTTACTACCATTACTGGTCCATGAAATCCTAGAGGTTCAGGAACTAATGTTCTAGTCTACCTGCTAACTTGCCTTCTGGTCTCCTCCACACCACTCCAGAATCATATTTCTGAGATCTCATCATGTTACTGTTTCAAACCCTTCAGAAACTCTTATTACTCACACTGCTGAAATCCAGGGGAGGTTGCATGCATCCCAAGTGTAACAAGATGATCCATGGGGTGCAAGAAGAAATCTAGAATTACAATTTCTATTAAATTTTCATTCTGTCATTAATAAGTATTTATTAAGTATTTTTCTGTGCCAGGGGCCATCTAGGTACTGGGGATAGGCAGTGAATAAAAGAATAATTCCCTGCCCTCAGGGAGCTTATACTCTAGTGTGCAACTTATAACCCACCTGGCATATGAGTGCAGTATATCAATTATAGGTAAATAAATAAATAAATATACACTAGGGGTGTACCCTCCAAAAAAGATTTTTATTGAATAAAACTACACAATCAAAATCAAAAGCATAAAATCCAAATGCCTTGATATGGGACATGTGTTTTTCATCATTTTTCAACACTCTCTACCTCATTAGTTATGGTCTAACTTTTCCAAATTGCTGGCCATTTCTTCAGCAGGCCCTTCTGACCCACAGATCTGCATATGCACACCTTCTGCCTGAAATGCCCTCATTCATCTGGCAAAGCAATGCACTTCCAAGAGTCACTTTGATGACCTCTCCCTCATCCCCAAACACAGATTTAGTTGGATTTAAGCACTTTGCTTCCATGATAGGAACTGGAGTTTCCAAATGTCATGCCACAGACACTGTGGACACTATTATTGTATTATCTTGGCAGGTATTATGGATCAGATACTCAAAATTCCCTTTCCCCCTTGCCTGTCTGTACAATAAAGCCTGGAAACTTATCTTTCTAGACTCCCTTGCAGCTAGATATAATCATGCAGAACAGTCTATCCAGTGAGAAGCAAGTGAGGATCCCTGAGGAATCCCACAGGCATTTCCTACAATAAACCTCTTGCACATCTAATTCCAGGTGGCATCTTCTTCTCAGAAGACCCAAACTAACATATCAGAAAATTTGAGTAATTTGCCTGAGCTAATGGCATGGGTGGAATTTGAACACATGTATTTTTCACTCCAAAGACCAAACAAGTTCTTTCCAACACACTGCATTATAATTTTGTATTGAGTTAAATAGTACCCTACCCTGCCCCCCAAAGATATATCTACATCTTAACTCCTGGAACCTGTGAATGTGACCTTATGTGTAAAAAGAGTCTTTGCAGATGTAATTAAGTACCTTGCGATGAGATCATCCTGGATTACGTGGGTGGGTCCCAGAACCAATGACAAGTGTCCTTATAGACACAAGAGGAGAAGACATAAACACAAGGAAAAGGTCATGTGAAGACCAAGGCAGAGATTGGGTGATGCAGCCACAATCCAAGGAACACCTTGAGCCACCATAAACTGCAAGAGGCAAGGAGATGTTCCCCTAGAATCTTCAGAGGGAGTGTCGCCCTGCCAACATCTTGATTTCAGCCTTCCAGCTTCCAGAACTGTGAGATAATAAATTTCTGTTAAGTGACCGAGTTTGCGGTAATTTGTAGCAGCAGCCAAGAGAAACTAATACTAAATTTTTCTTGTTCTCTCTCTTGGTACTAGCACAGAACCTGACACATAGTATATGTTTTAAAAGAGTGAATTAGTTAATAGATTAATACATGGGGATGATGAAACAAAGCTTGACATTGTTTCCAAGTAACTTGGACTGAACGTTATAAAACTGTACTTGATGATAGATTTCCAGTATGAGGTTATCTAGGAAGAGAACTAGTATTTATTGAGTGGCTGCTGTGTACCAGAAACCAAGATAAGTTTCATAAATTACATTACAGTAGGACTATTATAAATTATAGCGGTAAAGGCAAGGTTTTGGAGTCAAATTTGAACTCTGATTCTCATTAGCTGTATGACCTTCGGCAAATTACTTAAACTGTCTTAGCCACAATTTCTTATCGGAAAAGTGGGGAAATGAATCCTATCTCCCCACCCTGTTTTCGAGGATTAAAGGAGATAAATAGCTGAGCACAGTGCCAGGCACCCACAGAATCTCAACAAACATGAGTTATTACGAGGGTAACATGGTGGTGGGTGCAGAGGGAGGTGCTGGAATTGGACCCTCACCTGAGAACAACAGGTGCTAAGTGCCGGCTTGCTGAGACGAGCCCTGTAGGTCACCTTGGCCTGTAGGAGGCAGTGTGGTTTAAGCTATCCTGCCAGTACCCTCCCCTTGGAAGGGCGCCTAGGGGCGGGAGGGGGGGCTCTCAGCTGCAGGAAGCTGTCGGGGCGGGGGTTACTTCCGACAGAGGGCTGATTTGGAGGCAAGCTGAAGCCTCGTCTCCACACCAGGGAGCCGGCAGAAGGAAGACCCTCACGGAGCCCTCCAGAGCGCGTAACAGGAGAGCCCGCATTCGGATGCCTGCCCAAACACTGGGAACAAAGGGCCCGTCGGTGTCAAGTGGAGGCGCTGTCGTGACCAGCGGAGAGGGTTACGAGCTTACAAGCGACAGTCTCGTAAAACGCGACCGGCCTCTCCGTCCTCCGCCCCCCACGCCGCAGCAGTGCATGCTGGGAAGCGGGAGGCGTTGCTAGAACGGGAAGAAGCCGGACCCCCCCTCCGAAGCGCTGCCGTCAGGCCCGAGCGCACGTTCCGGTCCCTCGGGGAAACTTAAAAAAAAAAAAATGCTTGGTATGCCCAGATATTCCGATTTAACTGGTCTGGAACGGAACCCAGGCATTGACATTTCTAATGAGCAGCCTGAATTGGGAACCACTTCCCTAAAGCCTGTGCTTGGGAGACGGTGGAGGGTTGCCAGATTTAGCAAACAAAATGAGAGGTACTTAGATGAAAACGTTATTTATCTAGAACGCTAATTTCATTGGCATTCTGCAGTTTTAAGAGGGAAGGAAAAGTACTGGAAATGGACAGAAGGTTGAAATTTTAAAATGAACAGGGCAGAATCTTAAGGAACGAAAATAACCGTTTAATGATAAAAGGTGACTGAAACACTATGGAATTGGGCTGATCTGTCACGCAAAGGAGCTGCTACCCAGTGAGAAATGGGGGGTTTGAGAGTTTGGGAGCAATTTCAGGAAAAATAAACCGTTTCATGTTTATGACCCCAGTGAACTGAGATTCCCAGTAAACCAGTGATATCGCTCTGACCTTGCCCCAGAGATGAGCAAACAGAAGCCTGGAGAATTTACGTGATTTGTGCAAGTTCAACACAGCTGGTAAGTGACAGAGCCAGGATTTGAACCTAAGTTAACTTGGCTCAAAAAAAAAAAAAAAACGAGTGGGTGGGAGTTAATGGAGTAGAAAGCTCTTTGTGCTGTACCATAATGACTTTCAGAAGTGTTTTTTTTTTTTTTTTTTTGGTATTAGTAATATTAACAGATTGATTCCCTAAAACCATAGTTAACCCATAAAATAGCCCAGGGAAACCCAACTTCATTTGAGGTAGGGGCTGGAGTTGCGCATTCTGGAGACTTGGGGGCCCAGACCCTCTGGACTGGCCTGTTCCTGCCTGTCGGCCCTGCCCTGGGTGAGCAGGGTGAGGGGCTGAGCTGGGACATGCCTGTCTCCTGTCCTGTCCTCTCAGTGGCTGCTTGGATGTTTACTTTGCGGCAATTTCTGCTGCTCCATCATGGTGTTGACTGCTTAAATTTCTGTATTTTAATTAAATGCCATCTCACTGTGCCTGTACTTGTTGTGCTCGAGTCCTGAGGCTGTTTTAGGAAAGGGTACAATTTTGTAAATGGAATGGAGAAAAATAAACAAAACCACCTGTTCTGCAAGACTGCGTGCTGCCCAGTGGAGCTCTCCCATCCGTCCCTCCCTCCCTGACTCCCTCCCACCAAAGGAGGGAGGTTCCCTATCCCCATCCAAAAGTAACCTTTAGATGGGGGCTCCCAGTCACAGGGCCTTGGCTTTGGGGGGCTGAGAACAAGCTGTCGTGACAGGCGGGGGCAGCGACTCACAGTGTGGGGGAAGGCAGGCTGATGAGGGCGGCTGGTACCCAAATTGCCTTATACTCCGATATGTGAAAGGGGCAAAACTTACTAATGAGTAATACCAGCCTTCGGCTCGCCCATTCCCACCACCTGTTAAAGGAAAATGTGTCTTTCCCCCCTCAGCTCCCCTCTTTCCTCACCCACATGTGGAATTCCATGTTTGCCAGCCTGTCTCCTGGGATTTTGAGTCATGGGATAGAGGGATGGGTGCAGACAGGACTACAAGAAACAGGAGGGAAGAGAAAAGGAACTAAAGTGGAGGGGTTTGCGGACTGGGCTTTCAGCAACGTTTTTGGTAGAGTTGAAAGTAAGATATAAAATAAGTTTTAGGCTGGGAGAGAAAAGGCTTTTTTTTTTCTAAATAATTTATTGAGGTGAAATTCACATAACATAAAATTATCCTTTTTAAAGTGAAAAATTCAGTGGCGTTTAGCTACATTCACCATGTTGTGGAACCACCACCTATCTATCTGTTTCTGAAACATTTTCATCACCTCAAAGTAAAACCCTGAGAAAGGGTAGTTTAAGATGGTCGATATGGAATAGGAATTGGATCCCTTCATGTTCTTTAAGAGAAGTAAGTGAAAATCTCTTGGGGTTTGTTCTTAATAACTTGAGTTGTGGACTTTGGTAGGACTTTGACCTACCCAAACTAGGCCATAAGGTCCCTGAGGGTTATTGGGTTCCATATACACATACAGTGATCCCACGGTTACCCCACTGCCCCCTGGCAGGAGGCCTGCAGGAACACTTAACCCTAAACACAGCATTAGGTCCTGCACATCCCAGACTATGGGTTCCTCACAGTGGCCTTGGTATTTGTCATGACATGATTTCACCGGGTCAGATGTTGGGAGGGACAGGAGGCATTCTCTGTGATGTGTCCTGTACCCACATCCCCTAAGGAGGGTCTGGCCTTAGTATCCTCCAGGAAAGGCCCCCACCAGCAGCTTTGGAGTTCAAACTTTGAGTATACCCAGAATCCTTGAGGTACCCTTCAGATAAGTGGAACTACTCACTCCCATCCATATATTCCCTGCAACTTCTCATTTCTTAGTCCTCTCAAGTATCCACCCCACCCGCTCTCTCCCCCAGTCCCTTACCCCAGATGACCAGGTGCTAATAGCCTTTTAACTTTCTCCATCTTCATATAATGATATAAGATTATATACACATAGATATATAGATTATATATCTATCAGATAGATGATAGATGATAAATAGATACAATCTCTGTATATGTAGGGTTTGGGGGAGTTCATTGCTTTCTCTGGAAAAATTAGATCATGGATTTTGTACATATTCGATTTCTCACTCAAAAATACCTTGTGGAAATCCCTCTGTCACCTGGTATGGTTCTAATTCATCGTTTTGTGTTGGCTTACATAATAATTCATGATGAAACTCTTTCATAATTTATCCATTATTTATCTTTCTCTTGAAAGACATTTTTTTTTGTTTTACGTTTCTGTCAGTACAAACAGTGAAGCAATAAATATTCTTAAGCCTGTATCTTTATGTACTGATGCTTTTGCTTCTACCGAATAGATTCCAAGGTTGAAGGGCATGTGTATTTTAAAATTAATTATATATTTCCAGATTGCTTTCAAAAAGACCCAAACATCATATTTTCAGTAGTAAAATATGGAGAATGCTTTACCCACACCCCTACTAGCAACAGTCGCTGTCACTCTTGTTTTAATATTTTCCATTCAGATCGTCGTAAAGTGATATTTCATTGTAAACTTAATTTGCAGTTTGTGGACTACTGGTGAGCTTGAGCATCTTTTCAAGTTTGTTGAGAATTTGGATTTGCTTTTCTGTGAATTATCTATTCATAATCTTTGCCCATTTTTTGATTGGGCAATTTGTAGGAGCTCTTTTTATAGTATTGTTATTTATCATTTGTCTGTCATCTGTAAAACTTTTTCCCTCCAAATCTATCACTTACCTATTATCTTAGTGGCATTTTCAATTTAAGTCAAATATGTCTTTGTTTCAGAGGTTCTGGGTTTCCTGTTCTGAAAAGAAGATTCCCCAACCCATGTATTTACCTAGATTTTCTTCTAAGCTATTTATTGTTTTATTTTATACAAATGTAACAAGTCTTATATATGTCTAAAATTTGTTTTTGTATATAGCATAAGATGGGATTCAACTTGTTCTAGTAAGTTGAGCTAGTATCATTTATTAAATAATCTATTCTTTCCCTGCTATCTTGAAGTATCAGCTTTGTATTAAATGCTCACATGTACCGGGATTGATTTTTTTCATCCCCTATTCTGTACCTCTCACTGTTGGTCTCTTCCTGTACTAATACACAATGATTTAATTACTATAACTTTTTGGAGTGCTCTGATACTGATAAGGTTAGACGTCTCTTACTGTTATTCTTTTTCCTATTTTTCTTATCTTCTGAACATTTATTGTCTGTGTAAGTTCTAAGCACATTTTATCCAATTAAAAAACAAAACCTGTTGGAGGCAAAGTAAGTCTATGGTATTAGAAGTCAAGATAGTAGGTGGTTTCTCCTTGGTGTTGGGGGACACTGGAGGGGACGGGATGGGGAACTTAAGGAGTGCTGGTTATGTTATATTTCTTTATGGGGATGTTAGTTACATGGGCACACTTAAGGTTTGGCACTTTTCTGTATGTACGCTATACTTCAAAACCAATTTACTTACTATCAAAAAATCTACTAGTACTGTGGAGAGAAATCTAAATAAGATCTAAATAAATGAAAGGGGGGACCGTGGCTGTGGATTGAGAGACTCAACATAGTAAAGATAACTAATTTTCCCCAAAGTGATATACAAATATAACGCAGTTCCTATTAAAACCCCAGCCAAAAAAAAAAAAAACAACCCACAAACTACTGGGATTATAATTGGCATTGTATTACATTTATATTTGCGGGGAGAAGGAATTTGTTAAGATATTAACTCCTCTGAACAAATTGTTTGGTGTTAAAATTTCTTCAGATTTTGTTTTGGTTTTTTTCATAAGGTTTTTTTCCATAGTCTTATGTTTCTTTTATATTTATCCCTCAATATTTTATAGATTTTGTCACTATAATTAATTGAATATTTTTCTCATTTCTATTTTTAGATGAACATGCTATAGTATAGAGAAGTGATTAATTTTTGTATGCGTTTCTGTAAAATTTGTCACCTTACCAAATTCTTCATTAATTTGAGTGTTTTTTTAAAACTAGAGTTTCCTGGGTTTTCTAGGAATGCAGTCATGTGGTCAATGGAAGAAAATATTATCAAATATTTATGTCAGTTACTTAATTTTATGTTCTTATTGTATTTTCTAAAAACCTCCAAGGCAATGTTAAACAGGAACATTAACAGCAGGCATAAATCTGAAAAGAAGAGATAAAACCATGAGCAAAAAGAAATATTCCAATACTTTATTTCTTCTTTCACATGCTTGTACTAATCAGTTTATTTTCTTACCTTATGACATTTGTTTCAATCTCTGAATCTTGAAGAAAATGTTGAGTTGCAGTGGCAATAGTGGGCATTTTTGTCTGGATTTGATTTTAATTGAAGTGCTTTTGGTGTTTGACCAATGAGAATGATATTGGCTATTGCTTTTTGATAGACTTTATTATATACAACAACTATCATTTCATTCTTATTTTCCTTAAAGCTTTAATATGGATGGCTGCTGAATTTTATCAAATGCCTTTTCAGGAACTATTTATAGGGTATGGTTTTTCACTTTTAGTTTATTGATGAAATATTTATGTTGATAGATTTCTTGGTGTTGTGTTTTGTAATCCTAGAATAAACTCTGCTTAGTTACAGTGTATTATTTTTTTTGCCACATAGCTAGATTCTATTTGTTAATTTTTTTTTTTTTAAAGTGCCTTTCGGCTATTTGGGTATAGTATGAGTCATGTCCACTGGCTTTTTTTTTTTTAAATTAATTTATTTATTTATTTTTGGCTGTGTTGGGTCTTCGTTTCTGTGCGAGGGCTTTCTCTTGTTGTGGTAAGCGGGGACCAGTCTTCATCACGGTGCGCAGGCCTCTCACTATTGAGGCCTCTCTTGTTGCGGAGCACAGGCTCCAGATGCGCAGGCTCAGTAGTTGTGGCTCATGAGCCTAGTTGCTCCGCGACATGTGGGATCTTCCCAGACCAGGGCTCGAACCCGTGTCCCCTGCATTAGCAGGCAGATTCTCAACCACTGTGCCACCAGGGAAGCCCTGTTAATATTTTATCTAGCATTAAAATCATGCTTGCTTCATAAAATAAATAGAGAAGCTTTCAATTTTTTCCATGGTCTAGAATAAATTAATTAACACTGATATTATCTATTCTTTGAAGATTAGAAAGCTGAGCTGTTAAACCATCTGTCCTGATACCCTTGTTAATGGTTGATATTTAACAACCTTTCTTTTCTCTCCCACTAAAATTGTTATTCAGGTTTTCACTTGGATTAATTTTGGTAATTTCCTCTAGATCTTCAAATTTATTTTCATAGAATTAGCATATAATAAATTCTTATAATTATTTTAATCTCTTCTGTTTCTGTGATATGGCTCTTTTTTCACTCCCAATTTTGTCTATTTTTTTAAATTGAGGTATAATTGATGCAGAACATTATGTGTTTCAGGTGTTCTTGTTTATTTTTTATTTATTTATTTTTTAATCGTCCAAAATTATTGTATTATTCTTTTTTTAAAAAAATTAATTAATTAATTAATTTATGGCTGTGTTGGGTCTTCATTTCTGTGCGAGGGCTTTCTCTAATTGTGGCAAGCGGGGGCCACTCTTCATCGCGGTGCGCGGGCCTCTCACTATTGCGGCCTTGTTGCGGAGCACAGGTTCCAGACACGCAGGCTCAGTAGTTGTGGCTCACGGGCCCAGTTGCTCTGCGGCATGTGGGATCCTCCCAGACCAGGGCTCGAGCCCGTGTCCTCTGCATTGGCAGGCAGATTATCAACCACTGTGCCACCAGGGAAGCCCTATTGTATTATTCTTAATTAGAGCAACGCTCTTGGGACCATTGATGTCATCTGCAGCTTTTGATCCAACGTTGGCTACGCGGCTGAGACAAATCTGGGACATGGGGGGACGGGACGTGTGGGGAAGGGTGGGGCATCCCGACCCAGCCCATCCCTGAGCCCCTGAGTCCCAGGGCAGAGGCTGGCGGGCAGGTGGGTCTGGGCTCTCACGTCTGGGGAGTGTTCTTGTTTATTTTTTTGTTCTCACTTTTCTTTAAACAGACTAGGGAAGGGTTTATCAATTTCGCTGAACTTTTTAAGAACAAGCTTTTGGATTTGTTCAGTAGTGTCTCATATGATTTTCTTTTCTATTTAGTTCACTCCGCTTTCATGTTTACTAATTCTCTTTTAGAAGACTTTATCTTCCTCCTTCCTTCCCCTTTCTCTCTCCAGAAGAGATATAATAAACGCTTTTGCTTTGTTGCCTCATCTGTCTCCCACTTCTGGGTTTTGCTGAGATACAAAAGAGTTTTTCATTCTGGATTATTATTATTATTAGAATTTCCTTGGAATGTTCCTTGCCTATTTCAAGAATCCTCATTTAGAATTTATATTACACATTCTCAGGCAACCTACTGTTATGGATTTAGATATTACACATATTTACATAAATAGCAAGCATCATAGCTCACTACTCTTTCCTTTTACTTATTCTTTTTTCCTGATCTTGAGGTCTCTGCTATGATTCATTTGTTGGTTAATTAGAGCCCTTTCTTTAGTATTTTCCCCAGATAGGGCGTGGGAATAATATATTCTCTGAATTCTTGCACGCCCCAAATATCTTTCTTTCTCATTGACAGAGGAAGGCTAACTTGACCAGCAGAGGAATCCTAGGTTGCAGTTCTTTTTCTCAAAAGTCTGTAAATGTTACTCTCCTAGTTTTCAGTGCAGCAGAGCTGAGTGCCAATGTGATTCTCCTTTCTTGTTCTTTTTACCTGTAAACCTGAAAGATTTATTGCTTTACCTTTGGAATTTGGAAATTTACCAAGATACACCTGGGTGTAGAATTTGGTGAAAACTTGTAAGACAGGTAGTGATCTTTCCTCATCTGTACCAAATTTTCTTGCATCATTGTTTGTTGCCTCTCTCCAGCTGTTCCTCCTTCTCCTTCTGGAATTGCTGTTTTCCCTATGGAAGCCATCAGTTCTGTGGTTTGAGTTGTTTCTTCCACTTGATCCTCTAGGCCCTGAATTGAGCCTCAACACTGACTATCCTACTCTTTACTTAACTGAATTTGTTTTAATTTGAAAATCACATTTGCCTATTTAAATTCTAGGCTGTCTTCTGCAGGTGTTTTAAAAATCTCCTCAGCACCTCTTATTACTGTTATTTTTTTGTATAGTTTGTAGACGATCTCCTCCAGTAGCTCTAAAATTTTACAAGTCTTTATTTTTTATGTTTTGATTGCTTTGTTTATTATTTCTCTCTCTCTAGCTGTTGTCCTTCTCTGATGTATTATTTTTCTTTGTTTAATCCTTGGGGTTTGGGTATAGTTGCTAAGAGCCTTCTGCAGCATCACTTCTGAGAGTAGTGGAAGGCCCTGTGGTCTCTGTTGCAGGGGCTGCCAGTGGAGCATCTTTTCATGAGATCTTTTCATGAGATCCCATCTTTTCATGAGATCCCAACCTCAAGGATGAAATCACTAACTTCCCTTTTCAGCTCTTGAGTTGGAATATACCAGTGGATACAGACATGCCCCAGGGTGGGCAGTCCCTCAGACCAGCTCCCCCTAGATCCTCAGTGTTCAGACCCTTTCCTAAGTCCTTCAGACACTAGTGGCCAGGCTCTTAGATGGCCCAGAGGGGAAAAAGTCATTTAACTGCACAGGCGCCCTTACCAGTTGCCAGCATCTGTCTGGATTAGGTAGGATAGACACTCTGGAATTGTGGTTGGGAGGGAAGGGAGGTCAGGACATCTTCCCTAGTTCCTGCTCATTTCTACAAGTCAAAACTCTATCCATCCTTAAAGGTTGTTTTAAAAAACCACTTCCTTTGTGAATCTCTTTCTGATCCTCATGTCCCAGTGGCTCTCAACTCTGGCTGAACATTGGTATCTCCTGAGGAGCTTTAAAAAAACACCAATGCGTGGGTCCACCCTGAAAGATTCTGATTTAACAGGTTGGGCTCTGGGATTTGTAAGGCCCTCCTGGCGACTCTACCAGATACAGCCTGACTGAACATCACTCATCTCACCTGATGTGACCATTCCCTCCCACCTTCTCACAGCATCCAGTGTTTCCTGTGTTATACCTTTCAGGAATGAATTTTATCCTCCTACCAGTAAGCTTCTTGAGCTCACATTCATTTATTCACTCAGTAATTGTCATTTGTTTCTTTCATTCACTCATTCATTTATTCATTCAACAAACATTTAGTGTCTATTGTACTCCAGGTGTCAGACCCTGGAAGATTCAAAGATGAATAAAAGTCTCTGAGAAAATATATTTACAGACTTGTGTGAGTTTAGTTAGGGTTTTTCAAAGGAAGAGGATCTTCTCCTTGCACTTTTCCCTAAAATAAACTGGGAGGAAACTGCTATGGACTGCTTGCCTGAAAAGTGCTTTTGTGAGAAAAGGTGCTATCACAAATTCAATTTTTAAAAATCCAGATAAATAAAGACCACAGTGTCAATTGTTGACAGAGACAAGTGGGACGAGCCAGAGAGATCTGTGAGCAGGCAAACCTCAAAAGCCACATAGCACGCAGGCTTGTGTCACTAGCAGCTGATGCTTCCTAACCCAGAATCTAAACTCTGGGAAGAAATGATGGCAAAGTTATCTTTTCTTGCCACAAATTTCTCTTTTTTTCCAGAAGTGGGTGTATTCAGAGGCACTATATGAATAACGTTTGCTCTGAGTCATGGAAATGAAAAAACATTTCTGACTGTGAAGTTTTGGGTGCAGTGTAATGTTTGCCGGTCCCCTGTACACACTGGTGAAGAGTGAGTGTTTTGGGGGTAGGACTCCTTGCCTGAGAACTGGGTGATGATGCAGTTCTGGCCCCTCTGGGACATTTTCCTCCATGGTCATGAGCACCCCTCACACACAACTGGGTGCCTAGGTGGTCTGTTTTCATCCTGAGTGAACGTTTGTGTGGACCAGCTTTCACAAATGGGCAGATGGAATGCCAGAGGAAGGGGTGTCTATGATGACAGGCTGTTTTAGGCTAAATTCTATAAGCCCCAGACAGAGTAAGGAAAATTGGCTTCTGAGTTAGAACCAAAAATGCCACAAAGTTAGAGTAATTTTTCCCTCTCTTATTTATTGCATTTAGAGTCCCATCTCACCTATCTGGAACCTAGCCAAGAACCAAGAAAGAAACCAAAAAATAAAAATTTAAAAAAGGCTCTAATAAGCGTAGCTGGAGATACTGGAAGTCCTACCATGTGGGCACTCAGGCACTTTCCATCTAGGAAGACCCAGCTCTCACCCAACAGCCATTTTCTTTTCTTTACACACAGTTTTAACAAGTTTGAGGATCTGGTTATCCAAACCTAGATGGATAGTTACACATTGGAAGCGATGTAACGGATGCTATAGACGTGTGCACTGACAACCGTGAGAAGCAAGCAAGAGACAGAAAAAAGGAAATGTGCATACAGTGGCATGTCTCCATCTTTTCAGCCCACTTTACTTTCAATAAATGTGAACGTTTCGCCTCCTTCCAGAGTTTCTGGCACCTCAGGTAGATACACCCTCCCTCCTTGCCGCACTGGCTGGCCTGAGAAGTGGACTCTTGAGTTGGAGATTGGCACACAGGAGGTTTATTAAAGAGTGAACATGGCATCCATGCTGTGGAAGGGAGGGCAAGGAAGTAGGAGTCACTTCTGGAAAAGAGAGAAATTTGTGGCGAGAGAAGGGAACTTTGTTGTTTTTTTTGTGGAGTTTAGATTCCAGCTTGAAAATTCAAACTACAGTGTAACCCGACAGTAGCCTTAGCCAACTCCAAGGAAAGAGCTGGAGCTAGCATAGTTCTTCTGAGTTGTCCTCAGTTGGATGAAGATGTCCATCTTATATTCCTGTATTGAAGGTCATTGAACATAAGCAGTCTAGGCTCCTTGGGTGCGGAGGCTCTCAGAAGGGGCTGGCAGATGAAAGCTCTCTGTTGCCTCTGCAGCTGAGGCAAAAGTCCTTCATGGAAGGAGACCTGGGTGACACATCACAGTGTCCACCAAACTCCGTGACTCATCCCCTGGAGGGCTAGGATATTCTCACCTTCTCTGTGTCTCTAACAATTGTTTAAACAAGATAGATGTTTATTTCTCTTGAAGGACTTGATTGATGGCTATGACAGAGACTGCTAAGTATCCATCAAATATCCATTCCAGATATTCTGGTAATGATAACAGGGCTAGAAAATATTATTTTCCTGTCATCCTCGTTAGTAGGTATAGCCATTGGTTTTGGCCAGTGAGATATAAACATCAATATGTGTGGAGATCTGGAGAAGCCTTTGCAGAAGTTGATGGCTCAGCTTTCTCCCTTCTTCCTTTCCACTACCAGTGGTGTGGACCAGTTAGATGGGCTCTGGCAGCCATCTCGGACCAAAAGGTAACTTTGAAGACAGAAGCTATGTACTTGCAAGGTAGATCAGAAGAACAGGAGGAACCTGACTCCACAGTGACACTGGAGCCGCCAGACCACATCTGAACTGATATCTCTGGACTTCTTTTTATAGGAGAAATAAACATCTATCTTGTTTAAACAATTGTTATTTTGAGTTTTCTGTTTTACAGCCAAATTTGACCCCAGCAGATTCAAGGGCCAAGCTCTACTGGGGATTTCTTATGGTTGAGATAGAGATTTTTGCTTCCTTAATAATTCTGGAATCTATCTCCTCTCCATTGCCCCTGTCCCTTTAGTGGAAGTCCTTACTGTTTCTCCCTTGAATCTTCACCCCCTCCAATAAGTTGTCTGTACCACTGCCAGAGGGATCTTCTAAATGACAAGTTTGATTATATCACTCCCACTGTTAAAAACCTTTCAAGAGGCTGGTAAGCTCTAACTTGTTTGTGATAGGATGTTTTGTCTTATGAATTGAATATTAGGACCTGAGCATGTCCTACTCCATATTTGTGTTTATTTCGTTATGCGGTTTATATCATGTGTCCGTATGTATCCAAGGAACATTGCTAGAAACATCACTGGAAGTTCCTGCAGGAGAGGAAGCCACTGGTGAGCACTGTATCCTACAATAGCCAATGAAAGAACATAAATTTATTTGCTAGTAAGCTGGGCGTTGGGCACATCTAAACCCACTTAGGAATCATAGTCAGCAGCCACCTCTTTCCCCAACCACACAACCTTACTCCTCTTAGTAACATTTCATTGCTATCTGAGCCATCCCATTTTTCCTTCCTGTATCAGTGCACTGAGCACTCCCAGGGTTTTTTTGCAATGAAAATGCTGATTACAGACCCACAGCTGAACCTTTAGTCATCTCTAAAGCTCCATAGGATGAATTGCTTTCATTGGTTTTCAGAAGCTATCAGTGGGTTCCATTGTGTTGTTTTACTATATCAATATTCTCCTTCCCGTGAAGATGTCTTTGCCTTTTTTATTTTTGTGTGTGGTGCATTTAAAAAAACGTTTGTTCTGAGATCTTTGTAGATTCACATACTGTTGTGAGAAATAATAGCAGTAATAATAATACCCTTCACTTGATTTCTTCCAATGGTAATATCTTGGGTAATTTTTGTACAGTATCACAATCAAGAGATTGACATTGATACAATCTGCATTAATTTTTAAAAATTTTTATTGTTTTCCTTCTTTTTAGATACATTATATACTTAAAAGGCAGTAACTCTTGCACCGTCAAGTTAGTAGAAGATATACAATGTACTCTTTTTACTTCTGTTTGTATGTATTGTATAGAGCCTGTGTGCTTCTTGTAATGTAAATAAAAAATTTTCAAGAGCTCCTTTTCCGCCTTGGGATAAAGTCTGGAAATCTTTACATAACCTTCCAGCTGCTCCAAGTTCTGGCCCTAACTCCTCACCCTTATCCATTGCCACTCCTTACTTGCTCCCCTCACACCCCGCTTTACGCATCTCCACTGCCTGAAAAACCCTCTTCTAACTGGATCTAGATAATTCCCATCCATCTTTCAGCTTAAACAAAGTCTGTAACTCCTCCCAGAAGCATTAGCTACCCTCTCTGTCAGGCTGGGTTAGATACCTTTTTATTTTTTACTTCCTTCATGCCTGGCACAAAGAAGATGCCCAATAAATATTTGTTGAATGAATGAGCAAATGAGTGAATAACTCTAACCAGTTTAAGAGAGTTGGAATAAACTGACTACCTTTTTTTCATTACCTAATTCTAGATTCCACTGTTGGGAGGACTCCTGTTTAATTGCCTTCATATGGGCAGCACCTAGCACAATGCCCTGCATATACTAAGTGTTCAATATGTGATGATGGATGACCAGAAAGGAGGTGGGAATTGAGACAAGAAGAGCAATGCGAGCACAGGCTAGGAGATAGTGTGTTCCAGGACACTGAGTGGACCGTTTGGCTCAGAAAAATCATTTTATAGGTCATTTAATCCATTTGACCAGCAAGTCTGGCTTATATCACTGGTTATCTTAATAACAGGCATTTTCCTGGTCCCTCCTTCTCCTGCACCACCAAAATAAAATATAAAAGAATCCGCAGCTTCTGCAGCCCTCAGTTCCGTGAACATCATTAACCCCCACAGGCTCAGTTAGCGCCTGTGCTCATCGATAGCTATTCCCGGGATCCTAGGATCCAGAATCAAAGGGAATGATTAGTTAGATCTGCTACATTCACCTTCAGAAAGGTAAGATTCCCCTGAATGCTCATGTAAACTTAAAATGATCTCCTGAATAGCTACACTATCATTAAAATTTAAAGGGACACTCTCATTCTCTCAGTATAGTATTTTATTTTAGGGCAACGTGGCGCTCCTGGAGCTGGAGTCCACGAGCCAGTTTTGCAGCCGGTGGTTTCTCTGGGCACCTGCAGCAGCGGCACATGCTCCTGCCCGTGAGACGTTCCTTTCCAGGGCGTCGGGTGCACTCCCAGTGAACCAGAGACAGGGTCATGGGAGGAGGACGCCCCCAGTTTTGCACCCTGGTCTGCTTCTCAACATGGATTTAGCCTCCTCCATTTCCACATGTGTAAAATGTGGAAGTATGGTGGTCCTACCTCATTGGGTAGTTGTGAGGATCCTTTGGGGGCAATGCATGGGAACTTACAACAGGAGCAGGCACATGGCAGATTCTTGATAAATGTTTTATCATCTTTGTTATTATAAAAGAATCACAATTGACCATGGAGTATGGGGGCTCAGGGACAGAGGTGGGTGTTCTTATAGGTACCTCTCTGAGTTTTTCATTATGTTAGGTTACTGGTGCATAGATACAATTAATATTAGGTTTACCACTTGTGGAAAGCTAAATAATGCCCCATCCCCAAAGATATCTATGTCCCAATCCCTGGAATCTGTGAATGTCACCTTAAATGGCAAAAAAAAGAGAAGACTTTGTAGATGTGATTAAGGGGGGAGATAATCCTGGATTATGCAGGTGGACTGTAAATGCAATCACATGTATCCTGATAAGAAGGAGGCAGAAGGAGATCTGACACAGAAGAGGAGAAAGCAATGTGACCAAAAAGTAATGAAGCCACAAGCCAAGGAATGCCATCAGCCACCAGAAGCTGGAAAAGACAAAGAATAGTTTCTCCTCTAGAGGGATTGTGACCCTGCTGACACCTTGATTTCAGCCCGGTGACACTGGTTTTAGACTTCTGTCCTCTCAAACTGGGAGAGAATAGATTCCTCTCTGCCAAGTTGTGTTTATAGTAGCCACTGGAAACTAATACACCATTTAACTATTTGGTTGAATGACTGCAATAGCTGTGTTTGTAATTTTTATTTTTCCTGTTTGTTTTTAAAGTTATTGCCCTCATTCATTACGTCTTTTTAGGAAAAAAAAAAAAAGCATTAGAAATTAATGGACCCTAGTATAGGCCCTGAACCAAGATGGCGGAGTAGAAGGACGTGCTCTCACTCCCTCTTGTGAGAACACCAGAATCACAACTAGCTGCTGGACAATCATCAACAGGAGGACACTGAAACTCACCAAAAGAGATACCCCACATACAAAGACAAAGGAGAAGCCACAATGAGACAGTAGGAGGGGCACAATCACAGTAAAATCAAATCCCATAATTGCTGGGTGGGTGACTCACAGACTGGAGAACACTTATATCACAGAAATCCACCCACTGGAGTGAAGGTTCTGAGCCCCACGTCAGGCTTCCCAACCTGGGGGTCTGGCCAGGGGAGGAGGAATTCCTAGAGAATCAGATTTTGAAGTCTAGTGGGATTTGATTGCAGGACTTTGACAGGACTGGGGGAAACAGAGACTCCACTCTTGGAGGGCACACACAAAGTAGTGTGTGCATTGGAACCCAGGGGAAGGAGCAGTGACCCCATAGGAGACTGAACCAGACAGTATTTCCTTAATGTTGAAGTTATAGTACAAAACATTCTGTGAACCAGAATATAAACATGTGTGAGAACAGACTGTGATTACCAAAATATGCCAAGGACAAACTATAGTTAGAGAAACCGCAAGCAACCTCACGGGCCAAGACTCATATCTTCTCTAATAACTCTTTCGGGTCCTGTCAGGAATTAAGCAGGACTTTGCCATGCTTTAAGCTTCAAGGACTATGTCAGCTTGCAGCTGGTTCCCAACATATAACAATTATAAATATATATGCATCCAACATAGGAGCACCTCAATACATAAGGTAACTGCTAACAGCTATAAAAGAGGAAATCAAGAGTAACACAATAATAGTGGGGAACTTTAACACCTCACTTACACCAATGGACAGATTATCCAAAATGAAAATAAATAAGAAAACAGAAGCTTTAAATGACACAGTAGACCAGATAGATTTAATTGATATTTATAGGACATTCCATCCAACCACAACAGATTACACTTTCTTCTCAAATGTTCACGGAACATTCCCCAGGATAGATCACATCTTGAGTCACAAATCAAGCCTCAGTAAATTTAAGAAAATTGAAATCATATCAAGCATCTTATCTGACCACAATGCTATGAGATTAGAAATGAATTACAGGGAAAAAAACGTAAAAAACACAAACACATGGAGGCTAAAAAATACGTTACTAAATAACCAAGAGATCACTGAAGAAATCAAAGAGGAAATTAAAAAAGACCTACAGACAAATGACAATGAAAGCACGATGATCCAAAACCTATGGGATGCAGCAAAAGCAGTTCTAAGAGGGAAGTTTATAACTTGACAAGCCTACCTCAAGAAACAAGAAAAATCTCAAATAAACAATCTAACCTTACACCTAAAGGCACTAGAGAAAGAAGAACAAACAAAACCCAAAGTTAGCAGAAAGAAAGAAATCATAAAGATCAGAGCAGAAATAAATGAAATAGAAACAAAGAAAACAATAGCAAAGATCAATAAAACTAAAAGCTGGTTCTTTGAGAAGATAAACAAAATCGATAAACTATTATCCAGACTCACCAAGAAAAAGAGGGAGAGGACTCAAATCAATAAAGTTAGAAATGAAAAAGGAGAAGTTACAACAGACACCGCAGAAATACAAAGCATCCTAAGAGACTACTACGAGCAACTCTATGCCAATTAAATGGAAAACCTGGAAGAAATGGACAGATTCTTACAGAAGTATAACCTTCCAAGACTGAACCAGGAAGAAATAGAAAATATGAACAGACCAATCACAAGTAATGAAATTGAAACTGTGATTAAAAATCCTCCAACAAACAACAGTCCAGGACCAGATGGCTTCACAGGTGAATTCTATCAAACATTTAGAGAAGAGCTAACACCCATCCTTCTCAAACTTCCAAAAAATTGTGGAGGAAGGAACACTCCCAAACTCATTCTATGAGGCCACCATCACCCTGATACCAAAACCAGACAAAGATACTACAAAAAAAGAAAATTACTGACCAATATCACTGATGAATATAGATGCAAAAATCCTCAACAAAATACTAGCAAACAGAATCCAAGAACACATTAAAAGGATCATACACCATGATCAAGTGGGATTTACCAGAGGGATGCAAGGATTCTTCAATATATGCAAATCAATCAATGTGATACACCATATTAACAAATTGAAGAATAAAAACCATATGATCATCTCAATAGATGCAGAAAAAGCTTTTGACAAAATTCAACACCCATTTATGACAAAAACTCTCCAGAAAGGGGGCAGAGAAGGAACCTACCTCAACATAATGTAGGCAATATATGACAAACCCACAGCAAACATCATTCTTAATGGTGAAAAACTGAAAGCATTTCCTCTAAGATCAGGAACAAGACAAGGATGTCCACTCTCACCCCTATTATTCAACATAGTTTTGGAACTCCTTGCCTCGGCAATCAGAGAAGAAAAAGAAATAAAAGGAATAAATATTAGAAAAGAAGAAGTAAAACTGTCACTGTTTGCAGATTACATGATACTATACATAGAGAATCCTAAAGATGCCACCAGAAAACTACCAGAGCTAATCAATGAATTTGGTAAAGTTGCAGGATACAAAATTAATGCACAGAAATATCTTGCATTCCTATACACTAATGATGAAAAATCTGAAAGAGAAATTAAGGAAACACTCCCATTTACCATTGCAACAAAAAGAATAAAAGAACTAGGAATAAACCTACCTAGGGAGACAAAAGACCTGTATGCAGAAAACTATAAGACATTGATGAAAGAAATTAAAGATGATACCAACAGATGGAGAGATATACCATGGTCTTGGATTGGAAGAATCAATATTGTGAAAATGACTCTACTACCCAAAGCAATCTACAGATTCAATGCAATCCCTATCAAATTACCAATGGCATTTTTTACAGAACTAGAACAAAAAATCTTAAAATTTGTATGGAGACACAAAAGACTCCGAATAGCCAAAGCAGTCTTGAGGGAAAAAAACGGAGCTGGAGGAATCAGGCTCCCTGACTTCAGACTATACTACAAAGCTACAGTAATCAAGACAATATGGTACTGGCACAAAAACAGAAACATAGATCAATGGAACAAGATAGAAAGCACAGAGATAAACCCACACACCTATGGTCAACTAATCTATGACCAAGGAGGCAAGGATATACAATGGAGAAAAGACAGTCTCTTGAATAAGTGGTGCTGGGATAACTGAACAGCTACATGTAAAAGAATGAAATTAGAACACTCCCTAACACCATACACAAAAATAAACTCAAAATGGATTAGAGACCTAAATTTAAGACCCGACACTGTAAAACTCTTAGAGGAAAACATAAGAAGAACACTCTGTGACATAAATCACAGCAAGATCTTTTTTGATCCACCTCCTAGAGTAATGGAAATAACAACAAAAATAAACAAATGGGACCTAATGAAACTTCAAAGCTTTTGCACAGCAAAGGAAACCGTAAACAAGATGAAAAGACAACTCTCAGAATGGGAGAAAATATTTGCCAATGAAACAACGGACAAAGGATTAATCTCCAAAATATATAGACAGCTCATGAAGCTCAATATTAAAAAAAACAAACAACCCAATCCAAAAATGGGCGGAAGACCTAAATAGACATTTCTCCAAAGAAGACATACAGATGGCCAAGAAGCATATGAAAAGCTGCTCTACATCACTAATTATTAGAGAAATGCAAATCAAAACTACAATGAGGTACCACCTCACACCAGTTAGAATGGGCGGCATCAGAAAATCTACAAACAACAAATGCTGGAGAGGGTATGGAGAAAAGGGAACCCTCTTGCACTTCTGGTGGGAATGTAAATTGATACAGCCACTATGGAGAACAGTATGGAGGTTCCTTAAAAAACTAAAAATAGAATTACCATATGACCCAGCAATCCCACTACGGGGCATATACCCAGAGAAAACCATAATTCAAAAAGACACATGCACCCCAATGTTCATTGCAGCACTATTTACAATAGCCAGGTCATGGAAGCAACCTAAACACCCATCGACAGACGAATGGATAAAGAAGATGTGGTACATATATACAATGGATACTCAGCCATACAAAGGAACGAAATTGGGCCATTTGCTGAGACATGGATGGATCTAGAGACTGTCATACAGAGTGAAGTAAGTCAGAAAGAGAAAAACAAATATCATATATTAACGCATATATGTGAAACCTAGAAAAATGGTACAGATGAACTGGTTTGCAGGGCAGAAGTTGAGACACAGATGTAGAGAAGAAACGTATGGACACCAAGGGGGGAAGCCACGGGGTGGGTGGGGGTGGTGTGGTGAATTGGGAGATTGGGACTGACATGTGTACACTGATGTGTATAAAATTGATGACTAGTAAGAACCTGCTATATAAAAAAAAAAGTAAATTAAAAAATTTAAAAAAAAATTAATGGACCCAAGATTCAAGTTATAAGTAACAAATTTTGATGCCTCTTTATTTGCATTTATTGAGCCGTAAAGAGTTGTTTTGATTAATATTAATCTTTTAATGAGTTCTACAGAACTTCAGTACAATTTACATTTTAATACTTAATTTGTTTTTTAATAAAGAATCTGCATTTAGAGTTTTGCAGATCTGAGGTTTAGGTAAGAAGTTATTTTGTTTTTCTCATAGTTGTTTAAAAAACCAATTACTTATAATGATGTTTCTAATAGAGTTAAGTGTTGAAAACAATTGGCTTTTACTTTACTGTGAAGTTTAGATTTCCCATGGTAAAACCATATGCTGGAAAGCATTAAGATACTTGGTTGCTCTTTTTACTTTTCTGGAAAATGTTCCAGGGACAACTGAGCAGATTGTTGTAAACTGTGTGTACTCACTGGAGGACCATGAGTTCAGGGACCTGGGGACTGGTCATTCCCTACAGCTTGTTTGTTGACCAAATAAACTCACTTGTTTGTGATGGTCAGAGAATTGCTGTAAAGAGAGTCAATCCTTTTCTCCTTGTAAAAGAGCAAATACAGTTGATTGTCATTATTCGTAGTAGTTACATTCTATAGAGTCACCACAAACACTGAATTAGCAAATACTGAACCAGGGCTCCTAGGGGAAATGCAGGGTTAGGTTGCTGCAAGCCCCTGGTCACATTTTCATCAACTGATCAGTACATAACCTTATAGATATGTACTGTTGACACCTTACTGAGTATATACTGTTGATTAATTAATATTGAACTCACAGCCAGCAGTACTAAAACTCATGCCTGAATGAAGTTCATCTAACACAGGCATGCATCAGTGCTTCGATTTTTTCGTTGCTCTGCACATGTCTGTGAATGGCTGCAAAAGCGCTGGTGAGGTTACAAATAAATTACAGTGAGTAGGAAAATTTGAAAATACAGGATCGACGAATAACGAGGAGCAAATGTATTCCACAGTAAGCTAACAAAGCAGGTTTTACCGGCAGTGTAAAATTTGATGTGAAGGGACTTTATTCACAAGTGTAAACTGAGCCTGTCCTCAGAGGAAGATGTATTTCGTGTTGTCAGGGAGCTTGGAGTCCTGCTAGGCAGCTGGGCATGGAAACAGATGCTTGCCCCTCTGATGCCATCACAGAGCTGGGTCTGACACCTCAGGGCACACCTGAGGGAGCCGTGTTGATTCCTCACAATACGCTCCCTCATTGTCAACATCAACAGAGTGGTACATTGTTACAGTCCATGAACCTACACTGACACATCACTAGCAACAAAAGTCCATAGTTTATATTCAGGTTCAATCTTGGTGAGGTATATTCCGTGGGTTTTGACAGATACATTGTGACATGCATCCTCCATTATAGCATCATACATAGTAGTTTCATTGCCCTAAAAACCTCTCTGTTCCACCTGTTTATCCACCTCCCCCTAACCCTTGACAACGACTGATTTTTTTTTACCGTCTCCATAGTTTTGCCTTTTTAAAAAATGTCATATAATTGGAATCATACATTATGTAGCCTTTTCAGATGGGTTTCTTTCACTTAGTCATATGCATTTAAGGTTTCTCCACATCTGTTCATGGCTTTATTGCTCATTTCTTTTTAATGCCGAATTGTCTGGACGTACTACAGTTTATTTATCCATTCACCTACTGAAGGACATCTTGGTTGCTTTCAAGTTTTGAAAATGACGAATAAAGCTGATATAAATATCTGTGTGCAGGTTTTCACGTGGACCTAAGTTTTCAACTCCTTTGGGTAAATACCTAGGAGTGTGATGCTGGATTGTATGGTAAGAGCATATGCTTAGTTTTGTAAGAAACTACCAAACTGTCTTCCACAGTGACTATACCTTCTTGCATTTCCACCAGCAGTGAGTGAGAATTCCTGTTGCTCTACATCCTCACCAGCATTTGGTGTTGTCAGTGTTCTGGATTATCACCATTCTAATAGGTGTGTAGTGGTATCTCATTGTTTTAATTTGCATTTCCCTGATGACATATGGTGTGGAACATCTCTTCACGTACTCATTTGCCATCTATATATATTCTTTGTTAAAGCCTTTGGCCCATCTTTTAGTTGAGTTTTTTGCTTTCTTATTATTGAGTTCTAAGAATTCTTTGTATATTTTGGATACCAGTCCTTTATCAAATATGTTTTTTGCAAATATTATCCCCCAGTCTGTGGCGTGTCTTCTCATTCTCTTGACCTTGCATCATCTTTTTAGCACAGTGTAGATGCTCAATGAATATTAATTAAATGAAAGAATTAGCTAATGACACCAGATGTCTGAAATTAAAACAGAAGCCTATGATTCTTTTCTAGGCGCTGGTTACACGTGGGTGTTCATTCTGTTCATTCATCAAGATGCATACATTTTTCTCTATGCAGGTTATAAACTTCAAAAGAAGTTAGAAAAATGGAGTCCACAGGAAAGTACAATTTGAAAGAAAAATGTCCAGATTATATGAAGTGTCTACCTTTCTGACAGGAAACTATCAATAGAATATGGAAGTGATCTTAGAAATAACCTAGTCCAATTTTATAGATGACAAAACTTAATTGCAAAGGGACAGTCTGACCTGTCACTTCAACTTGGGCCTTTCAGTAGGAGCAGAGTTCCAACAATAAGCCAACAGACGTAGAATCTAATAGACCTTCTCTTTGCACCTCCATTTCCTCATCTGAAAATGGTGATGATAATAACACACTGACCTCATAGGGTGATCATGAGGATTAACTAAAAACAACGTGTGAGAAGCACTAAGCCTGCACCCGTGCCGAGTGTGTGCTCAGTAAATGCCGTGGCTAATGTCACTGCTGTTGTTACAGCCCCAAGCACAGGACTTTGCAAATAGCGTTCGTCTAATAAATGCTGAGTTCCATTCTGTGTGGTTTTAGCATTGGTACCTAAGAACGAATAGGATGGCAACTGTTCAAAAAATTTAGAAAACCTGCTTTGAATCTAAAACAACTGCCAGCTACAAGAGTGTGTATTTGTGAATAAATGGATGGCATTACTTCCAGGATCTTAAAATGTTAATATTTACACAGTGAACGTTCAGCATTTACTTTGCATGCCAAGTCCCTGCCAGTCACTTTCCTGTTCATCCTCCCCCAGAAACCAGCCTTGCAGAAGACTGTCCAGTGGGGCACGGGGGGGACCTTAGAGTCCCATAGCTCTAAGGTAAGTATCACATCTCTCCTCCCAGCCCTTGACCCCAAGGCTGCTTCTCTGGGTGAGATCCTGGGGTGGGTGTCGGGTACGCAGAAGCTTCAGAGCAGGCTCAGAGGGAAACTCAGCCTTGGGCTTATCTCTTGTGTCTTTTGTTCCTGAAGGCATTGCATTTTTATATTTTTTAATAAGTGTTTACTAGTGTGAATTTGTTAAACCTAAACATTTAAAATATACCACATTAAAAAAAAATAAAAACCGTTTGGCCTTTTCTCATTTCTACCAAGAGCTTAAAAATCTGAAAGTGGCTTAGAGCCTCCCTCAGCCTCCCCACATCACAATGCCAACAGCAGCATGATAATGATAAATGCAGTAGCAGCTAGCACTTACTGAGCAGGAGAGCAGAGGCACGGTGAAGAATGTGGGCTCTGGCACATGACTACTCACTTTCAATACCATCCTCCTTCTGGCTGGTGACCTCGGACAAGTTCCTGCAGTTTTCACTTACATCGAACATGAGGCTATTAGTAACAATGTCTTCTTAATAAGGCATATGATCCTCACAACTGCCTTATTAAGAGCAGAGCCGGGTACCTAATAATCACATGATAAACAGTCAAATACATAGAGATAACTTTTTTTTAACTTTAACGTGGTTTCCCTGGATGTATAACAACTCAGTGAGTTAGGTAGCATTATCATTCTCGTTTAATAGAGAATGACACTGAGGCTTAGAGGCATTAGGTAACTTGCCTGTGGTCACTTCACTAGTAAGTGGCAGAGAAAGTATTAAAACACAGGCCTTTCTGATGGTCAAGTCCGTGTCTGTTACCATCCTGCCTTGCTGCATTATTTATAGTAGTGGGAAATGGAAAAACAACCTAAAAGCCCAATAAAAATGAATGGTTAAATAAACTATGGTACTTCTGCCTGATGAAATGTAGGCAGTAAACACCACCGTTGTCAACTGGGCAGGCAGACTCCCAGCCCGCTTCTGGCACAGCCACACGCTGCGTCCTGTCATCACCAGGCCTGGGCGCCCAGTGGCTCTGGCCACAGCGGTGAGTTCTAGCCTGTGAGACCTTCCCTGCTCTGACCCTCATCTTGCTGCGGTTCTGAGCATAAAGCCCCCGAGGCCTGCTTCTCTCCATCCTGTTGTAGACAACCTCCGTTCTTTCCGAAATCTTCTCCATCCTTCCTCCTCCTCCAGGACGTCTCCCCAACGACCTCGGCCCAGGAGTATCTCTCCTTTTGTTCTCTTTCAGCAGTTACTGGATGCATTTGCGATTTACTCTGGCACGAGTCTCATTTTCCCATCTCACCCAACCCCACACTAGAATGTAAGCCCTTGGAGGACAGGAATTGTGTCCTATTTTCTTGGCCCACTTCCAGGGCCTAATACAGTGTATTCAGTAAATATTACATAATAATAATAGCTAACATCCGTTAACAGCTTACTCTACTCAGCCCTGTGCTAAGCATTCTACGTGCTTTCAGGAAGCCAAGACAAATAGAAGAGAATAGGAGAAGAGCCACACCCTCCCTCAACACCCACACCCTGCCTGAGAGGCCCCGAACAAACAAGGAACAACAGAGTCAAGTCAGTTCTGGGCTAAATGCAAAGCGTCTAAGGGGAGCTAAGACCTTGCCATGTCGCTTAAACTCCCTAACCCATGTTTGACCTCTCTTGGAAAATGAGTATAGTATTATACCCACCTCACGGGGTTCATTAAAGTTTTCTGTTTAGCCCAGGGCCAGACACATATTAATCATTTAACAAACATTAGCAATATTTCTGGGGACATAGGGCAAGGGGCCCGATCAGGGCTGCAGGGCAGAGATAGGGACAGTGTGGGATGCCGCCATTTCTATAATCCCCACCTAACACCAGGAAGAGACAACAGGACAGTGTCTAACCAGCGTCCCCAAAATGCAGGCTGATGGCACAAGAGGGCACCAACCACGGTTAAGAGCCGCCATATGTCCCCTCCTCCTCAGTGGTCCTGAGCAAGATACAGGACACACGATGACTGAGCAAGGGGGGCCTTGGACCTTCCCCTGGAGCGGTGCCGACTGTTCTGAACCTCTGTGGTTGATTCCCTGGCCCCCCAGCCTTTCTCACTGCCTAGGGGAGAGGTGGGCACAGCAGCCTGAAGGCCTCTGGCTGTTCTAGAGTTTTACTGGGGCCGAATTGAGGCAGGACAAGTGGGGAGAGGATGAGGAATGGGAAACCTCACAGTTTTAAAAAAAATTTTTATTGGAGTATTTATAGTTGATTTACAATGTTGTGTTAGCTTCTGCTGTACAGCAAAGTGAATCAGTTATATATACACATATATCCAACTTCTTTAGATTCTTTCCCCATATAGGTCATTACAGAGTATTGACTAGAGTTCCTTGTGCTATACAGTAGGTCTTTATTAGTTATCTATTTTATTAATATATATAGTAGTGTATATATGTCCATCCCAATCTCCCAATTTATCCCTCTCCCCTCCCCTTCCCCCTGGTTTGATTGACCAAACACCCACTTCAGACTTACTCTGTTCCAGTACTAAGTACATAACTCATATTAACTCATTTCATCCTCCTGGCCATGTGCACGAGGCAGGGACTGTCATTTCTATTAATGTTCTTTGGGAGGGAAGGAGGAAACTGAGGCACCCAGTGGCTTGATAACGTGGCCCAGGTCATCAAGCTGGAGAGTGGTGTAGCAAGGATCTGAATCCATAGAGCGTGGCCCCAGAGCCTGTGTTCCCATCCACCAGGCCATAGGGGTGTGTGTGTGTGTGTGTGTGTGTGTGTGTGTGTGACAGAGAGAGAGGAGAGGAGAGGCAGGTTGCGAGCCTGTCACCGGAGCACCTCACACAGTAGTGGCTGGGCAGGGTGACTTTCCAGCCCTGGGCCCTGCCACTGTGTCCCGCAGCGCCGGCTCCTGGAGCAGAACAGGGCCCCCTCCCTCCCTCCCTCCCCTGCAACGTCCAACCCTTTCTCTTTCCCTTTGCCAGTCACTCTCCTTCCTATCCCCTCGCCTTGCCTCCGAGTTAGGGCTGCCCTGAGACAGAAAGCTCGCGTTAACACAAACTTCCCGTGATTTTCACCGTGAGACAGTATTTTTCAGAGGCCACAATAACCTCAGGGCAGAAGGCAGGTCTGTGAAGTGGTTCCCACAACCATGGAGGTGCATCTAAGGCAGGACGGCAGCCCCAAGACAGGCTCCTGCAGTCTTAGCCCTGAGGATAAACCGGCCACGCTAAGAGCATCTTTCCCAAGCCTTGGACCTCAGTTAATTATGAAGTGTTTTGCCAGAATGTAGTGGATTTGACCTGTTTTAGGTGTTGAGTCAGGACGGTAAGGAAACCAGACAGCTGTGTCTGAGGTTTATTTGTGAGAAATGGTGGTTCCGTCTGGAGTTCAAGCTGACAGAGCTCAACAAATTTCCTGCTCGCAGCACCCTTCCAGGCCGGTTTCATAGCACGGAGTCCTCTGCTCTCATCACTGGGCCCGGCTGGCTTTCTCTGGTGGCTCTGTAACCTCCCTACGCTCTTCCTTAGAAGGAGCAGAGGGCCGATGGGGTGGTAGATTTCAGGAGCAGAACTTGTGTTGACATCTTTTTACACAGCTTATCAGCAGGAGACAAATAAAATGTCCCGCTGATTTAGGAAGACGTGCCCTTCCCCCGCCCTGGGCAGCTGCTGAAAGACAGGTGCATGCTACGTGGTATGGAAGGGAACAGGAGGCTGTGCAGCTTTTGCCCGCAGGCCTTCTCTGGTGGAGAAAACTGGTTTTATCTGTACCCCTGATGTAAAGACCAAAAGCCTTGACCAACCCTCTGGCCAGTATAGTAAGAATTTGTCTATAATAATACCTACCTTAGAGCTAAATTCCGATGTATTTGCCCAATTCTTTCTTTTCAGCCCTTTCTCCTCCTAGGTCCCTACAAGAGCATAAAGGATCTTGTACCTGGTCCCCAGGCTAAAGGCAAACGTCTTCTTTCAAACTTTTTGGCCTGAGTACTCACTAGGGTCAGCAGAGAATATGCCCAGGGAGAGGGGAGACCTGGGGACACAGCAAGGATGCTTGGAATTCACCTGGCACCTCTCATCTCAGAAAGGGGAGAGGAAACCCAATTTACCATGAGCCAGAAAACCCAGTGTGGCCGCTCTTGTTTTAAGTTGAATCAGCCACTCCAAATATATTTAAAGTGTTTTTTTTTAAATTATGAAATAGTTCAGATATACAAAAAGGCAGAGATATTATTATAATGACTAGTGGTTTACCAACTATCCATTTTAAGACGTAAGATATTACCAGGATGGTTGAAGCCCCTGGGTACCCCGTGTTCAGATCACATGCAACTCTCTGCACCCTTGAGGCAGCCCCTGAACTGGCTTTGCTGTTTACCATCCCATCTCATGTCCTTATACTTTTATTACGTCGTTAAGAATCCCTACACAACACATTTTGTGGTTTCACTTATTTAAAAATTTCTTTAAACGGGATTATTTGGTGTACATCCTTCTGAGATCTGCTTCTACTACTAAACTTTTTTAAAAAGATATCATGCTAATACATGAAGTTCTGGTTTACTTTATTTTATTGGTCTAGTGTATTCCATTGTATGACCGTATTACAATTTATTTGTTCATGTTTTATTGATGGACAATTAAGTGATTATGTTTTTGTTTGTTTGCTATGCCAGCCATTGCTTTGTGCTGGGCAGAGGTGCAAGAGTGTCTCGGATGTCTGCTGAGGACTAGAATCTCTGAGTCATAGAGTTTGACCATCTTGAGTTTCGTAAGATACTGCCAGAGGGACTGCAAAAGTGATTGGTACCAATGGGCACTCCCATCAGCAATGACGAGGGTTGGCATTTTTCACATTCTGTGGGGGAGTAAAAATAATGTCAAGATGAGAATTTGCACAGAATTCAGTTCAAGGTTTGTTTTCTGCTTCTCTGAGTCATTTGTAAGTTTGAAAGGAATTATCGAAAGACTCCTGGGGGCTCATCTAAAGGCCACAGTGTCTGGAGAGGGCAGGGCGAGAGGATGTACAAGGAAGCATGGAATCATCTAATCCCAGAGAAGGAGGGGCTCTAGGAGTAAATCTAGTCTTACCTTCCAGCTTAAGCCTCACAGAAATCTATATGGAAGAGTCCCCTACAAAGCCTTTATTCATTCAGCGCATGTTCTTTGAGCACTGACTAAATGACAATCCCTGCGCTGGATGTCGGGAAACAGTGGTGAGCAAAACCCTCAAGCCACTTATAGTTTAGTGACTGTAGTGAAATACTCACAATAATACAGCTGTGAGTGGGCATAGTGCCACCAAGGGATGGAAACGGGGCTCTGACAGTATGTAGGGTAGGGTGGGGCTACCTTGCTTCCTGAAGGTGTGGAAGAATATTCTAGGCCCTGAGGTGAGAAGGAGCCTGGTGTAGTCAGCGCCGAATGAGAGGAGGTTGCCATGAGCTGAGGCTGGCAAGGCGTGTGGAGACCAGCCACACTCAGGGTTGTGGGCCTTGTTAAAGGTCTTGGCCTTTATCCAAAAATCAGTGGAAGCCACTGCAGTTTTTAAGCCAGAGAGTGACACAATCAGATTTGCATTTTACAAAGGTCCCTCATCTACAGTATGGAGAATCAACTGGACTGGGCATGAATGGATGTGCGAAGACTAGTTGGGAGGCTATTATAAATGGTTCCCAGTGAGGAATTAGAGGCCTGGACTACGTGGTGGCAGAGGTAAAATCAAGCTGAAAACCCACTGGGTGTTAATTCTATGTCCAGAGATGTACATGCATCATCTGATTTAACTCACAGTGTGAGACCTATGAGATGAGTCCTACTGTCATCCCCATCAGGTAACTGATGAAACTGAAGCTTGGAGAGGTTAAGAAACTCACTCAAGTTGTTAAGCTGTGGTTGAGCGTGGGAAAAAGAGGGGTGAAGGATGACCCAGCGAGCCCCCCAGACAGAATTTGAAAACTCCCAGGGGAAAAAAAAAAAAAAACAGGCTGAAAGGAAATAGGATGTAATCTATGAGCCTGGACCAGGAGGCTGGGCGATCTGATTTGAATCTCAAATCTGTCACTTACCTTCTTTGTCTGGATGACATTCTTTGTCTCTTCTAACTCTAAGGCTCTAGGATGATTCTATGACTTTGGAAAAGTCATTCGATCTCTCAGCATGTCTGTTTTCTCCTCAGTAAAACAAGGCTAATACCTCTCAGCTGAGATGATACATATGCGCGTGTGTTGTAGACTTCAAAGAGATTTACAAATGTAAGTCATTACTAGAATGACGTCCAGATCCTCGGATGAGGGCAGTCCACTCATTCGGGGCAATTCTTCATGTCAGAATGGGTTTCTTCATCTTGATGTGTGTTGGTTCACAAACTGGCCTCTATACACGTACAGCAAGGAGAGAGGAAAGACAAAGCAGACCGCTCCAGATTGCTAGGCGGCACATTTAATAAACAAGGGAACGTACTTAGAAGGCTTGTCTCAGGCAGCTGCCAGATGAATAGATATCTGCACCTGCCCACCAGAATCTTAAAGTTTATATAGAGGCCTTACTGGGCTCAGTCATGTATCCCATCCAGATGGCCTCAACAAACCTTACTCTTTCAAGGCCGTGTCCTTGGAACAGCTTCCACTGTGGGAATGGTGGGCAGAATGTACATTCCAAGGACAGGGGAGGGTGTGAGGAGCCTCTGATTACCTGGGTGCAGCTTGTGGGTCAATCAGTGGTCACATCCTCTCCATGACCTCCTCCAACAATCTGAGATCAACTTCTCATATCTTCTTCCTTCCACTCTGATCTAGCTGCTGTTGCATGTTAAACCTGACCACACCTCCCCTCACTCGTGACAGAGCTTCAAGCATTGGGGCAGCCACTCTGCCCCCGTTGGGCCATCTCTTAACGCAGGACACCAGTCGCTCCTTTAAGAGCACCTCAGCTGGATTCTGCCCTTCGGCCCCTCTGGAGATTCTCCGGTTTTGAAGTGCCTGGGCTAAAATGTGGCCCTCAAAGATGAACGCAAGACCCCTGCTGCTGTCTGACAAGCCCTAAGTATGGTGGACTCAGCTCCTACTTAGTCCCCACTCTCCACTTCTTCCCTTGCAGCATGCAGCAGTTCAGGTCACACACTACCAGGCTGGCAGAGGGCTCCGATGTGCATCTGAGGAACAAATTCATTTTCACATGACCTCCTCCTGCTTTCCCCAAAGGATGCATGCTACCCATTTTTACAAGATTTAAAGAAAATACAATGTATAAAATACAGGGCTTTTAAAATACGGGACCAGATGGCTTCACAGGTGAATTCTACCAAACAATTAGAGAAGAGTTAACATCTATCTTTCTGAAAATATTCCAAAAAATTGCAGGGGACTGAATACTTCCAAACTCATTCTATGAGGCCACCATCACCCTGATACCAAAACCAGACAAAGATATCACAAAAAAAGATTAATAGCACTGATGAACAAAGACGCAAAAATCCTCAGCAAAATACTAGCAAACTGAATCCAACAATACATTAAAAGGATCATACACCATGATCAAGTGGGATTTATCCCAGGTATGCAAGGATTTTTCAATATCTGCAAATCAATCAATGTGATACACCACATTAACAAACTGAAGAATAAAAACCATATGATCATCTCAGTAGATGCAGAAAAAGCTTCTGATAAAATTCAACGTCCATTTATGATAAAAACTCTCCAGAAAGCAGGCATAGAGGAAACATACCTCAACATAATAAAGGCCATATACAACAAACCCACAGCTAACATCATACTCAATGGTGAAGAGCTGAAAGCATTTCCTGTAAGATCAGGAACAAAACAAGGACGTCCACTCTCACCAACTTTATTCAACATAGTTTTGGAAGTCCTAGCCACAGCAATCAGACAAGAAAAAGAACTAAAAGGGATCCAAATAGGAAAAAAACGAAGTAAAACTGTCACTGTTGGCAGATGACATGATACTATATATAGAAAATCCTAAAGATGTCAGTAAAAAACTACTAGAGCTCATCAATGAATTTGGTAAAGTTGCATGATACAAAATTCATATACAGAAATCTGTTGCATTCCTATACACTAACAATGGAATATCAGAAAGAGAAATTAAGAAGGCAGTCCCATTTACCGTCACATCAAAAAGGGTGAAATACCTGGGAATAAACCTACCTAAGGAGGCAAAAGGCCTGTACTCCGAAAACTGTAAGATGTTGATGAAAGAAATTGAAGATGACACAATCTTTCCACAAGATGGAAAGATATGCTGTGTTCTTGGATTGGAAGAATCAATATTGTTAAAAATACCATACTACCCAAGGCAATCTACAGATTCAGTGCAATCCCTATCAAGATAACCAGTGACATTTTTCACAGAACTATAACAAATAATTTTAAAGTTTGTATGGAAACACATAAGACCCTGTATAGCCAAAAAGAAAGAACAGAAAGAAGAACAGAGCTGGAGGAATCATGTTCCCTGACTTCAGACTATACTACAATGATAGAGTAATCAAAAGAGTATGATACGGGCACAAAAACAGACACATAGATCAATGGAACCGGATAGAGAGCCCAGAAATAAACCCATGCACTTATGGTCAATTAATCTACAACAAAGAAGGCAAGAATACACAGTGGAGAAAAGACAGTCTCTTCAATAGGTGGTGCTGGGGAAACTGGACAGCTCCATGTAAAAGAATGAAATTAGAACATTATCTAACACCTTATACAAAAATAAACTCAAAATGGATTAAAGACCTAAATGTAAGACTGGATACTCTT